>NC_048300.1:143649805-143848188 GCF_013100865.1 Trachemys scripta elegans | reverse complement strand
TAACTTATCCTCCGCCATTCCCAAGTCAAGGGTCGTATATACTGACCCAATAGCATATCTTGAAAACTAGAGCCAATCAACAATTTTAAGCATCATTTTCGTTCTCAGTGACCCAGAATTAGTAAAGTTTGACTACATTTATTTCAGAAGCATTTTGGCTGTAGAGCAGTGTTATCGTAGCATTTAAAAGCCCCAGTCATGGACCAGGACCCTACAGTGCTCTGCAAGTGCAGAACAAAAAAAGGACAGGCCCTGCCTGAAACAGCTCTCAGTCAAAGAGACAGCAGACCAATACACAGAATGACAAGTGAGTACAAGGAAACAATAAGCCCAATGAGGGTTCAGTATGGGTCAGCACAATAAGCTGTGGTCTCAGTACACCAGCAGCCTAGTTATAGGAACTTCCACTATGGCTCCTAGACAAAGCCATGAGGTCACTTAAATTTGCAATAGGCTCTCATGAGAAGGGTCCTTGAAGAGGGACAAGGAAAGGGAGTGGGTAAGGGGCAGACAAACAGGATTGGATACGGTAGCCATGGGCTGTGATCTCCAGCACCCATCTGTCTGATGTTCTAACAAGACCATGTCCAGTAGAGGGGCAAGGCAGCTTTCCAAGGTAATGCTCTGTGGACTGGTTCTTATGCAGCTCTCGACCATCCTCTCCATTATGCTGACAGGTCATTATGGCAGAGTGCGGCCGAGGTGGAGGAGAGCTGATGCCCCATGTTGTAACACAGGTACTCCATGTGTCTGTGTTAAGATACAGAATGCACTCTCTGCTGGTGCGATGGTTGAAGACTGGTTGATGCCTTTCAATAGGGTGGGGGAATGTAGATTTCCAGAAAGTGTAGTTGCTTTGGAATCTTTCAGCAAGTGTAAGGAACTATCAGTTTGTTCGCTGAACAGCTTCAAGCACTAAAAGGGCAAGTCCTAAACCATGGCTTGTGCCTATGAGGGATACACGAGGTTTGGAGTCATGCCATTCTCTGCATGGTCACTGCAGTGGCCATAGACCTGCCAGTGATGTCAGAGGTGTTCATTACCTGTAGACCACAAGTTGGCCTGCTATTATAATGTCTTTCAGCTCCTCTCTGCTTTCATGATGGAGGTTGGCCAGGAAAGATGTAATCTTGTCCCATGTTAAAAAGTTGCATTTGGCTAGAAATGCCTGGCACTTGACCACCCTCAATTGTAGCAACGCATTTCTTCCAAACATATCTAAGTGTTTGCGATCCTTGTCCTTTGGTATGTTCTAGGTGGATCTCAATGTCTCCTGGACAACCAAGACCAGCAGGGAGCCAGAGTTGGGATGGGTGTTAAAAGTGGTTGAATCCTGAGAGGGATACCTGGCAGGGTGGATAAAAATCAATGATTTAAAAAAAAAAATCGATTTTTTTTTAATTTAAATCAGATTTTTTTGATAAAATTATTTTTGAGGAAAAACCTATCTAAAGATAGTTTTAATTAAGATACATTATAGCTCAACGATATCTCATCATGGAATAGAGATTATAAATTCTAATTCTATAATATAAGACAATATATTCATGTAAAGTTTAAGAAAATTTTTGTAAATGAGTTCCAATAGTTCATGGATTAGGGACCCAATCTTATGGAGTTCCAGGGGCTTCTGTATAGATTATTTGGGTTAATCTTTCTATCTACCCAATGGGACTCAGTGCTCAGTCTAGAAGATACCATCAGAGATGCTTAGTTTTGCAGTTCTCAAACTGTGGATTTGTGTCTCCAGAGATAACATGCTTAACAACAACAAAAATGGTTTTAAAATAAATAAATAAATAAATAATTAAACAAACAAACAGAGGTGAGAAATAACAGACCTCACCCCTATTGTCCCTCTGCAAATTTGTGTACACAGAGTCAATCCCTTACCACTCTCTAAAAGTGCAAAGTTTCAAAAAGTTCAATGACTAGAAGATTGTTGTGGGCAGAATAGATCCGGACAAGGAGAAGAAGTCTGGAGATAAATGTGAGAAGGGAGGGACAGGCAGTAGAAACAAAAATGAAACTGTTTGAGCAGCATATTCCAGAAGTCTTGGGGTCTTTCTGAGTGTAGCCTTCATTGATTTGAGATCTACCATACCATTCTCTCACTAGAAGGGAAAACCTGTAATGGCAGCAGGCCGTAAAAGAGACACGTTTTGGGAATATTTTAATGAAGTTCCTCTACCTGTGGGTAAGACAGGCATGCGTGCAAAAGACAAACAGTGCAACACAGAAATGCAAGGCCTGGTTGCCCAAATGAAACAACATCAATGGAAGTGGTCCTTCTCAGGAGGAAACTGCGTTGAAGATGATGAAAGGAACGTCTGAACATGCAGGATCTTCAGGTTGGTAAACTTTTTTATTTCATACTTCTTTCTTAAGGACTGCCTGTTTTCCTTCTGGACTATGTTTGAGCAAAAAATATAGTTGTTACTCTATGGTACTATCATTTTAGATGCAACTGTGATAAAAAAATTAATAGCTGAAATAGGCAGATCTTCCTTTTACAATTTCACCTTTAAAGTAGCACTGAGTCTCAGTGAATGCAATGAGTAATACTAAATGAGCAGTATGGTGGTAATAATAATTAAATAACTGCATTGATTTATTTTGTTTAGGCGAATCCATCCTCAACATACAGGATTCTGAAGACTATCCACCTTCAAGATCACCATCATTTTCTATAGTTTCATAAACTGCCAATGATAGTGTTTCAGTCACTTCATGTATGTCAAATAGCCACAGTATATCACCTGTAGCAAAAGGAAAAAAAATCTCCATCATCCAGAAACAATGATAGATAAATTTGTGATAAGAACCAGCAGATTACAAAAAGAGGTAATTGATGAAAAAATTGCCTGGTTTGTTTATGCAACAAACTCTCCTTTCTGTATGATTGAGAACACACACTTCATTAACATAGTTCAGTCATTACGACCAGGATACAGTCCACCCAACAGAGCAGATGTCGCAGGCAAATTGCTGGACAAAGTGTATGAAAGAGAAATTGAGCAGTGTGCAAAAGGTCTAGGGGGTAAAATTGTTAACCTGAGTCTTCATGAGTGGAGCAATATCACAATGATCCTGTTGTACGTGCTTGTGTGACAACAGAAGAAGGGAATGTCTTCCTTACAGACACAATTGATACATCACGAAATGCACACACAGCAGAATACTTACAAGTAGCAGCAGTAAAAGCTATAACAAACTGTGAAAAAAAAAAATCAAATGTCTAGTACGCAGCTTGGTCACAGACAATGTTGCAAATGTATCCAAGATGAGAAGAAATTATTTATAAGAGAGTCCCAAGCTAATAACATATGGTTCTACTGCTCATTTGATGCACCTCCTAGCCAAAGACGTCAGTGTTCCAGAAATAAAGGCTAATGTTCTTGAAATTGCAAAATACTTCTGTAACAACCACTTTGCAGCAGCTGCTCTGAAAAAAGTGGGAGGAACCAAGCTAACTCTCCCATAACACATCTGATGGCACTCAGTAGTGGACTGTTTTGAGCACTATATCAAGAACTGGCCTAATCTGATGACAGTTTGTGAACAAAATTGTGTAAAAATAGATGGCACTGTTACAAAGTTCTCAACATTGGGCTTAAAAGAAATGTTGAACACATGCTTAGTACCCTGAAGCCTATTTCTGTAGCCTTGAACAAAATGCAGGGAAATCGCTGTTTTATTGCTGATGGTGTTGAAATTTGGAAGGAACTGAGTGAGATCTTAAAAAGAGAAATATGCAATGACAGAGTTAAATTACAAGCATTAAAAAAACGAATGGGACAAGCACTATCTCCAGCTCATTTTCTTGCAAATATTCTCAATACTTGGTACCAGGGTCAAACCTTAACTGCTGAAGAAGAGGAGCTGGCTATGACACAGACTTCCAGCAATCATCCCTCCATAATGCTAACTATAATAAACTTCAGAGCTAAGTGTGAACCACTCAAAAAATATATGTTTGCTGACGATGTTTTAAAGAAAGTCACACTTGTGAATTGGTGGAAGTCACTTGAGCACTTGGATACTGAGACTGTTGAAGTGATAATCTGACATTTAACAGCAGTAGCTTCTTCTGCCAGTGTAGAAAGAATATTTTCTTCCTTTGGACTAATTCGTTCCAAATTGAGAAATTGTTTGGGATCTGAAAAAGCAGGAAAGCTTGGTTTTCTTTTCCAGATTATGAACAAACAGAAAAATGAAGGTGAAGACGATTGAGTTAGCTGCAGAAGCCAATATTTTAAATTTCTCATGTTGACCTTGCTGACATAGTCGATTTAATTTTTGTGGTTTTTTTTTAAATATTTCATTTAACTATTTTAGTTAAAAACAATTTTAACAAAAACAAACCTGATTTTAAAACACCTGAATATTTAACTAAATTCAAAAATTCATATCCTTGTTTTGTTAAAATATTATGTTTGCTGTTGGAAAAAAAATGCAGAATATATAACGTTGTTGTTTTAGTTAAATAAAACAATTTAAATGTCTGTCTGGCGATGTTCTCCTCCTAATACAGCATGGCAAGAAAATCCTCCAAATATTAATGATTAACCTGTTGAATTGGAGATAGTTCACCTCCCAATGACTTCATAAATATCTGCTTCAATTGCTTTGGTAAATGAAATAACCGAACAATCATTCATTTTCTCATATAGCTGTAAAACTAATCTGAAAAGTTTTCAAAATAAATCACTTAAAAATGTATAGTGTGTTCCTTCTAAAAATGAAACCTACATCTATCTCTGAGTTGTGAAGATTATGTATTAAGGTTATAACAACCAACAAGAATGCACTTTTATGTAGAAATCCATGACTAAATCGAGTCTTCCTGACTAGTGATTTAAATCAATTTGATTTAAATCAAATCCACCCTGGTACCGTTTTTCAGCATGCTTTGTGGGTCTTATAGTGGTTTGTGTTTGCCACAAAAGTTCTTGCCAGATCTAGGAGGTCTACATTTATGGGGAGGAGCAATCCTGGAGAGACCAATGGCTGAGAAAACTTTAAATAGCTTGTGAGTCTTCTCACAGATGACCAGAGGCTCAATGTCCCAGGTGTCCGCAATCTTCACCAGCAGCTCTTGATAGGCCCTGACATTTTCCAGTGCTGGTATTCGGGTGGAGATTACAGTCTCATCTGTGGTTGGATGCTGATTGTTAGATGATATTGATCAATTATTGCATCCTGGCAGATTCTTATGTATATTGACCTGCCTTTGATGCTGTTTACCACACAGTTTTGAAACCTAGCAGTGAGAGGGATCTTTGGCCTGTGGATCTTGTTCCTCTCTGTATTTCAGAAATTGAGGTTTTGCTAGTGAAGCTGCAGGAGAGGAGGACCTCCTCCTCTTCTGCAAAGGTTGGGACCAGCTCCAAGGCCTGATAAGATGGTCCCCACAATAGCCTCAGGAGGTGCCGGGGTAACTTCTTGAGCTCTTGTCCCAGTGTTTTTAGCACCCTGCTTTAACATCGGGGCTGTCAACGGTTTCAATGTTGATGTCAACACTGGGTGTGGCTTCTGTGCCACTTCCTCTGCAGAGGTCTTCAAGCTCGGCTCTTCTGGATCAGATGCCACTCTCATAGACTTCTCCAGAAGGTGGAGCTTCAGCCTCATATCCCTCTTCTTCTGGGTTCTTGCAGAGAAAGAGTAGCAGACCAAGAATCTGCTTAGGAGGCAAGACTCTTCCAAGCAGAACAGGAATCTGCTATGTATGTCTTGTAATGTAATTAGCCCATCATAAGATGGATAAGGTTGAAGCCTGTGGGTTTTGAGCCCACTATTACAAGTACCTGTTTACTAGGGTCTGTACATGAGAGGGAGCATTGTTCAGGGGAGTCTGCAAACAGCTTTCAGCCTGACAAGCCCTACAACAGACTAAGGTAATAAAAATAAAAGAATAAATGTGGTACTGAAGAACCACAGAAGGTCTGAATAAGATTATGAGATATTTTGCTGAAGCTAAGTCTAGAGGGTTGGACGCCAGGCTAGATTCCTTCTTGATGCCAAGGACAGCAAGACAGAACTGAGGGAAGGTCATAGGTGCCCTGCCATTTTTGCCCTCATACGAGAGCAAAAGGCAACATAGGGTGATTATGTGGCCTCAATGGACGTTGCTATTCAATAAAAAAAATACATTAAAAAAAATCCCGTCGAACATGCACAAGGTGCATGTGCATCCAGATTAAGATACATACTGACCATAATTGAAGAATTTCTGTCTATTTTAATTTTCAAAAAAGCACTTATCTGATAAAGCCCATGCACTTGAAGTTATTTATAGTAACACATGCATTAGAACAATATTCACATAAGGATTCTTTCAACCTAGTGTCAAATATGAAAATTTAATCCAGTTTACTCTAACCCACACAGAGAAAGTTTGAGAGAAAATATAGGTCTTGCAGCAGGTTCTGAGAGTTAACAAATCCAGGCTTTGTGAAACAAAAGATGAAAACTGGAGTAAATTCCAGAGGTTAGGACACCTCAATAAATATGCCCTGCTGTTAGTCACTTCTTGAATAAACTATACATGCACAAGTACAGATTTTAGTTTCTCTGCATATGTCTACATGGCAAGCAGAAACCTGTGGCAGAGAGTCCCAGAACCTGGCTCTACAGACTCAGGTTCGTGATACAGCACTTAAAATAGTAGAGGTTCAGACTCAGGCTTGGGCTCCAAAGCCTAGAGGGGTGGACTGCTACATAGCTATTTTTGGTGCCATAGGTCAAGCCCAAGTCTGTAGGCCTAGGCTCTGAGACTTGCTGCTATGCCACAGAGATGTACCCTCATTGTGTTATTTGGGTCACGTCTTAGCCAAGTTAGTTCTCATCCAAGCTCCAAATTTTATCTAGACTGGGTAAATCACAGTTCAATAACCTGATCTGATAAAATGGAGACAGAGTTTTGTTTCTTCTGTATAGAAAGCAGCACTGTGCACTCCACCTACTCAATTCCTTGTAAGGGTCTCCACTCACAATGGAGGAAGAGAGAGAGAGAGAGAGAGAGAGAGAGACAGGCAGACAGACAGACAGACCCACACAAAGTATGAGAGAGCTCTTGGGTCAGATGACGAATACTACCTTCTGAGACCTCAAAACCGAGTATTAGATCCACTCAAGCAACTCCATCTACTGCTGCTAGGTTTCACAACGTGCAGTAAACAGTATCAAAGGCAGGTCAACATGCCTACGAATCTGCCTGGATTAATCTGCCCCAATCTACATGGATTAATATAATTGAACAATCAGCAAAGATAAAGCAAACAGTGAAATCATCCATGTATCCTTAACAATCCTTTCTCTTCTTAAAAGGGAGATATGAGACAGGAAAATAATTGGAGAGACTGGCCATGTTGGGAGATGGTTTCTTAAAAATGATTCTAACATTAGCTTCTGTAAGAGATGCTAGCTCTTTCCCCTCCAACGAGACACTGACAATCTCCTCCAATAATGGGCATCATAATTCATTCCACCTTTTACTAGCCTGCATCAGACAAGAAATATCAGTCGATAACCTGGGTTTTGGACTCAACAGTCAACAGAATCTCAAACTATAGTATCTGAAATTCAAGCAGAGAAGAATAGTTTCATTTGTCCCTCATCCCCAACTTGATATGTATGATTCCAATGCAGATACTGACTGAGTTGTCTAAGTGATATTTTCTAACCAATGTGAAAATCCTCACAGTGCAAAATGCTTGATTCTGTAACCAAGATGACATCAGCTGAATTAACAAGTCTGCTCCCCCCTGCAACAGTTCCATTGACCTGTAACTTTAACTTCACAGAAACTACAGTGGAAATGAGGATTTCCTCATCTCCTGAACAATTGTGATGCAATATTAGAAATACTTTTATACCACAGTACATTCAGAACAATAGCACTCACTACTAGTCCTTTGCCCTTTTCGTTTGTAACAGATTTTCTATACATCATGGTAACTTGTGAGAATGAAGCCAGGAAAGAGGGTGAGGAAAGGGCCACTGAACCAATAGCTGAGGACAAAAAACAATTACAGTGTTATACCAAACCCTCAGTGTAGTGTTCTCTCTTATTTAGTGTACTCTCCAATCAGAGAGCTGAACTGATTCCCTTAACATTTAAAGAATGACCTATAAAACATGCCCTTTGCCCCAAAATGGAAGAATGTTTAGTCTATGACAAATGTATAGCCATTACTCCCCTGCTTTAATCTCAGCTCAAAACGGAGATCCAGAAGGTGATCAGCCATATGTATGCCAGAAGCCACTTAAGAGTCCCATAATCATAGAAGTCCTGAAATCTTGCACTAACAGAGAAAAGTCATTATCCATATGAAGACTAGTCATCAAGAAAAAACATTCTGACAACTCCACCATCCCTGTAGAGAGGAACTTGGTCAGCTCAATGAAGAACTCAGAGATGCAATGGGGTAATTTATACAGGAACACAAGTCCTATCTTAACTCCATCCAAGAGTCACACACCAGATGGACATACTTTTGGAATGGAAGCTCTCCTGCATCCAGCCATATGTAACTAATGTGGCTATATCTCTCTATCCCTCCTTTGATTCATACTGAACTGAGTACCCAACAGGAGATAAAAGACAGTTACCTTTTCCATAACTGGTGTTCTTCGAGATGTGTTGCTCATGTCTATTCCACAATAGGTGTGCGTGCTCGCCACATGCACTGGTGCTGGAAGTTTTTCCCCTAGCCATACCTGTAGTGGGGAAGCGCCCCCGCAACCCCTGGAGTGGTGCCTGCCTGGCGCAGTATAAGGGGAGCTGAGTGCTCCCCCCACCCTCAGTTCCTTCTTGCCAGACAACTCCGATAGAGGGGAAGGAGGGTGGGATGTGGAATAGACATGAGCAACACATCTTGAAGAACACCAGTTACGGAAAAGGTAAACTGTCTTTTCTTCTTCGAGTGACTGCTCATGTGTATTCTACAATAGGTGATTCCAAGCTATATCTGTTGGAGGTGGGTAGGAGTTCACAAGTTCCCAGGATGGAGGACAGCCCTGCCGAACCTGGTGTCATCCCTGGTCTGGGGGACGATCTCATAGTGCGAAGTGAACGTGTGAAACAAAGACCACGTGGCGGCCCTACAAATGTCCTGGATGGGGACGTTGGCCACGAAGGCCTGCGCCCGGCTCGAGTGTGCCCGCACAATGGGTGGTGGGAGTACACCCGCCAGCTCATAACAGGAATGGATGCACGAAGTGATCCAACTGGAAAGCCGCTGAGTAGAAATCGGCTGGTCCCTCGCGCGCTCAGCCAAGGCGATGAACAGTTGCAAGGCCTTTCTGAACGGCTTAGCCCACTCGAGGTAGAAAGCCAGAGCCCACCACACATCGAGCATGTGGAGACGGCACTCCTCACTGGATGCACGAGGCTTGGGGCAGAGGATCGGTAGAAAAATATCCTGACCCATGTGGTAGGCGGAGACCACCTTCAGGAGGAACACAGGGTGTGGGCGGAGCTGGACTTTGTCCTTGTGAAAGACCGTGTATGGTGGCTCGGAGGTCAGCGCCCTGAGCTCCGAAACTCGCCTGGCTGACGTGATTGCAACCAGGAAGGCCACCTTCCACGAGAGGTGAGACCAGGAGCACGTGGCCAGTGGTTCAAACGGGGGCCCCGTGAGATGAGCCAACACCAGGTTTAGGTCCCACTGTGTGGAGAGTGGAGGGCCATCTACTTTCGAGGAGGACGTGCTGAACCTGCTCTGAGCTCGTCCTATCCCCTCCACCTAACCACTGAGCAGCCACACCGTGAGATCAGGAGCCGCTAGGTTGGGATGGAGGAGGCAGCCCTGGTCCTGAGAGCAACGGCCACGGCGGAGCTACCGCCAGGCCTGAGAGGGTCCCATACCAATGCTGCCTGGGCCACGCTGGGGCAATCAGGAGGATCTGGGCCTTGTCCAACTTTATCTTCTCCAGGATCCTGCTGATTAGAGGGAACGGGGGAAAGGTGTAGAGAAGCCGGCCTGACCAGGACAGGAGAAAGGCATCGGAGATAGCACCCCTCCCAAAGCCCCCCGGAGCAGAACCAGGGGCATTGCTGGTTCTGCCAAGTTGCGAATAGGTCCACTTGGGGAGTTCCCCACCTTCGGAAGAGCCGGTGGGCCACTTCCAGGTGGAGGGACCACTCATGTTGCGAGGAAAATTCCCTGCTCAAGTGATCCGCCCTCTCGTTCCGGGTGCCCGGTAGGTGGAAGGCCTTCACGGCAGAGGATTGGGCGCCACCTTGCCTGTTGATGTAGAACATTGAGGCTGTGTTGTCCATGAGGACCTGACTACCTTGCCCTCCAGGTGCGCGCGGAAGGCCATACACGCCAGCTGCACCAACCTGAGCTCCTTGACGTTTATATGTAGAGTCAGGTCTTGAGCTGACCACAGGCCTTGGGTCTGAAAGTTCCCCACATGGGTCCCCAACCCTGGTCCGACGCAGCGGACACTAGCTCCAATGATGAGGCCCTGTCCCTGAATGGGACACCTTGGAGTGTGCTGTTTGGGGCGGAACACCACTGTAGGGAGGCGATAATAGAGTCCAGCATGGTGAGGACCTTGTCCATCCTGTCCGTGGCCTGGGAGAACTTTGATGCCAACCAGAGCTGGAGGGGCCTCATCCTGAGTCTGGCATGACAGACCATGTACGTGCATGCTGACATGTGACCCAAGAGGCAAACCCTGGTAGTTGTCACCGGGAACCTTGTACCGAGTCGATAAGACCTTTCAGGGTCTCAAATCTGTCTGGCGGTAGAGAGGCCCTGGCCGACACTGCGTCCAGGAACACCCCAATAAACTCTATGCGTTGGACCGGGACTAACGTGGACTTCATGTTGTTTATCAACTGGCTCAAGGCGGTGCACGTGGACAGGAGGAGCGCCACATGATCCCTCACCTGCAACTGGGAGGTGCCCTTGACAAACCAATCGTCCAGATAGGGAAATATCTGGACCCACCGCCGTCTGAGGTAGGCCGCTACCACCGACATGCATTTTGTAAACACCCTGGGGGCAGTGGACAGATCAAACGGGAGGACCGTGAATTGGTAATGATTCTGTCCCACCACGAAATGGAGGAAGCGCCTGTGCCCCTCGAATATGTGGATGTGGAAGTACGCGTCCTGTAGATTGAGGGCAGCGTACCAGTCCCCGAGATCCAGGGCGGGGATGATGGAGGACAGGGAGACCATGCAGAACTTGAGCTTCACCATGTACTGGTTCAGACCTCGGAGGTCCAGGATGGGCCTGAGCCCCCCTTTGGCCTTCGGGATAAGGAAATAACAGGAGTAGTACCCCTTACCCATGAACTCTTCGGGCACCGCCTCTAACGCTCCTAGTCCTAGTCGAGCAGAACTTTGTACGAGGAGTCCCCCAAGAGGGACGGGAGCGGCAGATGGTTGGGCGGGGAGGGTGTAACCTCGGGAGATGGTGTTGAGGACCCATCGGTCCGAGGTTAGCTGCGACCAGTTCCGGGAGGAAAGCACACAACCGATTGGAGAAGGGAAGCTTTATTGGGGGTGGATCACTGATGAGGACTGGCGGGGTGCCCCGAGCGTCCCATCAAAAACGCCTTTTCCCTGCTTGCTTGCCCTTGGAGGACCCAGGCTGGGGGGGCAGGCCGAGACTGCCTTCGAGGGCGACTCTTATAGTCCCGCTGCTTCTTATGGGTGGCCTCGTACTTCGGGAGGGCGGCCTGGGTGGGAGTTTGCTGTGGCTTGAACTTAGGTTTTGCCGGAGCCAGGACATAGAGGCCCAGAGTCTGGAGGGTCGCGTGGGAGTCTTTCATGCCAAGCAGCCTTGTATCTGTTTCCTCCGCAAACAGAGCTTTCCTGTCAAATGGGAGATCCTGCATGGAAGACTGCGCCTCGCTGGACAGCCCAGAGAACAGGAGCCATGACGCCCGTCTCATGGACACCGCGGAGGCCACTGATTGTGCGGCCGTGTCTGCAGCATCCGAGGCTGCCTGCAGGGATGCCCTAGCAGCTGCTGCCCCTTCCTCCACTAGCGCCTTCAACTCCTTCCTATTGCCTCTGGAGGGAGTCCTCAAACTTAGGCAGAGAGCCCCACAGATTCGTACCGGCCCAGGAGAACCCGATGGTTCACTACTCGTAACTGGAAGCTCGAAGATGAATGAATTTTCCTTCCTAAAGAGTCCAGTCTCCGAGTCTTTGTTCTTTGGGGATGGAGCTGGCTGACCCTGCCATTCCTTGTGGTTGACCGACTCGACCGCCCGGGAGTTGGGTGCCGGATGGGTACACAAGTACTCATGCCGCTTAGTGGGTATAAAGTACTTGCGTTCCACCTTTTTAGAGATGGGGACCAATAAGGCCGGTGTTTGCCACAGGGCATTTGAAAAATTAGCCACCCCTTCATGGAGAGGCAAGGCCACCCTACCCGGTACCAATGGGGACAATACGTTAAACAGGGAATCTGAGGGCTCCTCCATCTCCTCTTCCTGGAGGTGTAAGCTTGCTGCCACCCTCTTTAACAGTTCTTGATGGGCCCTGAAGTCCTCCTGCAGGAAGGAGGGGGGTGGGGCCGCAATCGCCTCCTTCGGGCAGAGTGAAGAGGCTGGTGCGGTGCTCTGGATGTCAGCCAGCACCGGAGGGTCCCCCACCTGGTTGGACTCTGGGCATGGTGCCGAGAATGTTATGTCCGACTGACTCCTTTCTCGGGGGTCTGGAGAGGGGGGCCGACGGTGCTTCCAAAGCTCTGGCCATCGAGCGAGCTCCCACCGGGGGCTGCGTCGGAGACCAAGGTGCCCACTGGCAGCATTGGGCTGGCCATTACACTCGGTGCCACTGCACCTGCTGTGGCACCCCGCAGGGCTGGCTGTCTGGGTTGCGTGGCCTGGCCCATCAAAGGACTGCTACGAATGGAGACCGGGCTGGTGTGAGACCGGGCTGGTGTAAGATCTGCTGCTGTCTCTGGACTGGAAGGAGTGGCGGTGCCGGGTTCTAAGATGGCCACGAGACCACGATCTCGACGTGGAGGATCGGTACCGACGGTAATAGCTGCTCCGTGAACGGCCTCGATGGGTGGACCCGTGATGGCGAGATGCTGGTGATTGACGCCCGGGGCTGCGATGTCTTGGTGGAGACTTGGAAAGGGTGTCTGAGTGATAACGGTGTTGACCACCGTGCCATGACTGACTGCAGTACCCTCTCCGAGACTAGGACTGACAGCAACGCCCCCCACGGTCACGTTGATATTCGCTCCTTGAGGACGAGCGGTGCCATGAGTCCCGGCCGGCCAGGACCCAGACAGCCAGTCTGGTTGGCATCGATCCACCTGGACTCTGCCTCGAGCGGTTGCTGGGTCATGATCGGTGTTGGGAACATTCCCTCCACTGAAACCGGAATCGGGCCGGAGGCGACTGTGGAGATCCCAGCGGCGGCTTGCCTCTGGAGTGCAGGACCGACACCGCCAGCGCTCCGGACACCGGCATGGACATGACATCCCGGGCTGCCTGGAGGGCTTCAGGTGTGAACGGCATCCAGAGAGGCCTGTCCCGAAGGGGCCGGGCTACTCCGCTCAACTTGAGTTTTAGGCCTGGGGCCCAGTGGGGATCGAGGACTGTCCGACATGGGCCTAGCCTCTGTCCCAGACTTCCCTCGGTGCCGCTGAGAAGAGAGAGTCTTCCTGGCCCTCTTGGCATGCCCCATGGACGGGAAAAGGTACTGGCTTGTCGATGGCACCGGAGGGTCACCACATACCGACGCCGTGGTGCCAGGTACCGGTTCGGAGCAGAGTGCCAGGGTCGGGGTCTGCGTCGACTCCGTCAGGATGGCCCGGAGCCTAATGTCCCTTTCTCTTTTGGTCCAAGGCTTAAACGACTTCCAAATCTTGCACGTTTCGCTGATATGGGTTACTCCCAAGCAGCGCAAACAGTCTGCGTGTGCATCACTTCTTGGCATAGAACGCCTACAAGAGCCGCACGACTTAAACCCTGGGGCGCGGGGCATACCCGGGCCCAGGCTCACTGACTAACTAAACAGCTAACTAACTACAGGTACTAATGTTGAACAAACAAACAGTTCTGGGGATGAGCTATAGCAAAGCTGGAGCAGAGCAGTTCCGACGCACCTTCACTGGCGGCAAGAAGGAACTGAGGGTGGGGGGAGCCCGCAGCTCCCCATATACCGTGCCAGGCAGACGCCACTCCAGAGGTTGCGGGGGCACTCCCCCCCATGGGTACTGCTAGGGGAAAAACTTGCAGCACTGGTGCATGTGGCGAGCACGCACACCTACTGTGGAATAGAGATGAGCAATCACTTGAAGAACTGGTTAAAACGTTATCCAGCCTAGTTTCCCAAATATATGCAAAGTCAAGGTCTCATCCACAATCATATCATAGATGGTGCTTTTATGCCAAGAAAAGGAGTGTGATATAAATACCTAGATAAATCAGCAATAGTAACTGATTTATTCTAATTAATGCAAGGTTGCTGGAGATCAAGGAGACTGCCACCTAATATCTTGCACTCCCTAGCACAGACTCCTGTTGAGACTGATCTCCAACATTTTATATCTGGATCCACACTTAATACTATTTTCTTGCCCAGGCTCCTTAAGCCACTTCCTACAAGGCCTCTATACTCCCAGTTGATGGTAACACTGCTTTATCTTCTTGGGCACCATAAAGTGGTCATAAAGTGTCACAGTCACAGCAAAGATTATACTCCTGGTTGTAGGGACACCAATATATTCAAGAGGTGAAACACCTCAAATTTAGATCATAATAAAAATAACCATTACAGAAACGATTCAGGCAAAGAAAAAACATTATGTGGAAACTTTACAATGGTCAATTAACATTTGTGATAATGGATATTTGCATAAATAAAATTTAAGAGGTGTTCTCAAATTATTAGAAAGTATTTTGGGTTTGCATAAACTCGTTTAAGTCTACTCATGACTTTTACTTCCTTTTGTAATACTAGGAATAAGTGTCCTATAAGCTATAAAATGTACCCAACCTTTTTTTTTCTCTCTTTGGGTTTCCTTTTCTTTGGTGATGTTGTCGGTCCATCTTTATCTTCATTCCCTTTTTTCCTTTCCTTTTTAATTTGCTTCTGTTTCTGTTTTTCAATCCCCTCTTCATCCTCTGAACTGCTCTCTGTTTTCTTGGTTTTAAGTTTAGGAATTTTCTTTGGTGGCTGCAGATTAATTCCTGCATCTGCGGTCCAGTCCGAGTAATCACTGGAATATTCACTAGAGTTGGTGAATGAAGGGACAAAGGAAGGAAGGGAATTAAAAATCAAGCAAAGAGCAAATTGCTTCACAAAGCAAATTCAGAGTAAACTCCTTTATACAATATTAATATAACCCCAGACAAGATTGTTAAGATTGGAGTTAAGGCTGTAATAAAAACACTATTGAAAAGTTGTAGTTAAAAAAGGAATAGAAACCCATAATATTTTAAGAGACAGTATATTAGGACTTCAGTTTAAAACATAATAGGATGTTCGGAAATTCATATTTACCATTCTGCCAACAATTTTAACTTCGTCCCTTTACTGGTTTTTAGCCTCTTTTACCAGCGGAACTGCACATAAATTCACAGATTTTAAAGTCATAGAGAGACCACTGATCATCTAGTTTGACCTATGGCATATAACCCAGGACAATCAATTTTTACATCAAGCCCAAAACTACAGTATGAGCAAGAGCGTATTTTTCAGAAAGATCTGTACTCTTGATTTAAGCACTTCAAGTGATTGATAATTCACCATATCCCTACGTAAACTATTCCAGTGGTTAATTACCTTCACTGTTAAAAATGTGTACCTTTTTTTAGTCTGAATTTGTCTAGTTTCAGTTTACAACCAGTGCATCTCATTATGTCTTTTTCTGCTAGATTAAAGAGTTTTCTGGTATCCGAAATCTCCCCCATGTAAGCACTTACATACTATAATCAAGTCACCTCTTAAGCTTTTCATAGATAAACTAAATAGATTGAGCTTCTTAAGTCTCACTATTAGGCATGTTTTACCAGACATCTAATCATTTTCTAAACTCTTTCTAATTTTTCAACATCCTTTCCAAAGACTGGACATCAGAAGTGGACACAGTATTCCAGTAATGACAGGTTTCAGAGTAGCAGCCGTGTTAGTCTGTATCCACAAAAAGAACAGGAGTACTTGTGGCACCTTAGAGACTAACAAATTTATTTGAGCATAAATTTTTGTGGGCTACAGCCCACTTCATCGGATGCATGCAGTGGAAAATACAGTAGGAAGATATATATATACACACAGAGAACATGAAACAATGGGTGTTACCATACACATTATAAGGAGAGTGGTCAGTTAAGATGAGTCATTATCAGCAGGAGAGAAAAAGAACTGTTTGTAGTGGTAATGAAAATGGCCCATTTCCAGCAATTGACAAGATGATGTGAGGAACTGTAGGGGAGAAAAATAAGCATGGGGAAATAGTTTTACTTTGTGTAATGGCCCATCCACTCCCAGTCTTTATTCAAGCCTAATTTAATGGTGTCCAATTTGCAAATTAATTCCAATTCAGCAGTCTCTCGTTGGAGTCTGTTTTAAAAGTTTTTTTGTTGTAATATTGCGACTTTTAGGTCTGTAATCGAGTGGCTAGGGAGATTGAAGCGTTCTCCAACTGGTTTTTGAATGTTATAATTCTTGATGTCTGATTTGTGTCCATTTATTCTTTTACGTAGAGACTGTCCGGTTTGGCCAACGTACATGGCAGAGGGGCATTGCTGGCACATATCACACTGGTAGATGTGCAGGTGAACGAGCCTCTGATAATGTGGCTGATGTGATTAGGTCCATCATAGGACCTAATCACGTCAGCCACACTATGATGGTACCATCTAGTCTGACACAGGCCATAGAACTTCCCCAAAAGAATATCTGAAGCCTATCTTTTAGAAAAACATCCAATCTTCAAACATAAGAACTGCCGTGCTCGGTCAGACCGATGGTCCATCTAGCGCAGTATCCTGTCTTCAACAATGGCCAATACCACAGCTTTGGAGAGCATACAGAACAGGGCAGTTGGGAGTGATTCACCCCTCTTCCTCTCCCACCTTCTGGCAGTCAGAGGTTTAGGTTCACCCTGAGAATGGGGTTGAATCCCTGACCATCTTGGCTAATAGCCATTGATGGACCTGTCCTCCATGAACTTACCCCATTCTTTTTTGAACCCAGTTATACTTTTGGCCATCACAACATCCCAGGGCAACAAGTTCCACAGGTTAATTCCTCTTCTTTTCATGCTGCCTATTAATTTCACCAGTGACCTCTAGTTTTTGTATTGCGGGAAAGGGTAAATAAAACTTCTCTATTCCCTTTTTTCCACACCACTCAAACTGAACAGCCCTAATCTTTTTAGTCTCTTCTCATATGGAAGCAGTTCCATACTCTTGATCATCTTTGTTGCCCTTCTCTAAACTTTCCCAGTCCCAGTATATATATATATATATATTTACATAGGATGACCAAAACTGGACACAGTATTCAAGGTATGCATGCACCATGGATTTATTAAGTGGCATAATGATATTTTCTGCCTTTTCTATCCCTTTCCTAATACTTCCTAACACACTGTTAGCTTTTGTGATCATTGCAGCACATTAAGCTGAAGTTTTCAGAGAACTGTCCATCTCTACTAGATCTCTTTCCTGAGTGGTAACAGCTAATTTAGAACCTATCATTATATATGTGTAGTTGGGATTATTTTTTTCTAATATGCATTACTCTGCACTTATCAATGCTGAATTTCATCTGCCATTTTGTTGCCTAGGCACCCAGTTTTGTGAGCTCTCCCTGTAGCTCTTCACAGTCAGATTTGGACTTAACTATCTTGAAAAACTGTGTATCACCTGCAAACTTTGCCACTTCACTGTTCACTCCCTTTTCCAGATCATTAATGAATATGCTGAACAGCACAGGTCCCAGTACAGATCCTTAGGGGAAACTACTGCTCACCTCTCTCCATTGTGAACAATAACCATGTATTCCTGCCCTTTGTTTCCTATCTTTTAACCAGTTACTGATCACTGAGAGAACCTTCCCTTATAATCCCATGAATACTTAGTTTTCTTAAGAGCCTTTGGTGAGGGACTTTATCAAGCCAAGTACACTAAACTGGCTAGATCACCCTTACCCACATGCTTGTTGACACCCTCAAAGAATTTTAATACATTCGTGAGGCATAACTTCCCTTTACAAAAGCTGTTTTGCTTTGTGTAGTGTGGAAGTGGGTTGAGGGCATAGAAATGTACAAGGCTGGCTTTGTTTCTGTGTGCTGGATATTTCCCTGTGCAGTTAAGCAGTACGGGTGTTGCTGCACACTGAGATTTCATGGGAATCCTCCAGAGAGACTCTAGGAAACTTTCCTGGAGGGTACTCGGCAATCCTCTGCCAAAGGTTCCTTGGCAGAGCTGCTTTGTTCCTTCCCCCATTGAAGGAAACTTTCCCATGCCATTCTGCAATCACTTGAGCAGGGACCAAAGTGGCATACAGGTGAGAAGCATAGGGGGACTAGGTTGGAAGCTGCAAGCGTGCAGCAGATGCACCCTTGCTTCGTTGTTTCTTCTCAGGAATGAGATATCTGTTACAATGACAATATGCTAAATTTTCCTGCCCTTTTCCACAGACGGGAGAGCCTCTGGAAAGGGGCAGGAAAATTTAGAATATTGTCCCTAGTTAACTGCACCATGGCCTTTTCATATTGCTTTTCTACTCATGTACAATGCCCCCCACCCCGAAGTAAACTCACCATGCTTGGGGTGTTCGCTAACATGTGTGCTTGTCAAGGGTCAGTGAGAAAGTGATTGGTATGTTACTAAAGGTGTATTTTAATGGACTATTTCAATGCTGTGCGTGTCCTTAATCATGCTTCTGTGTTTTGTTCCTTGTGCTTCTGCAGATGTGGCCTTCAGAGGCACCATCTACACACCGTCAGAGCACCTCCACCACATAAGAAAGCACCCAACATGGAGCAAGGAGGACATGTTCCGGGAGCTGCTGCAATAACACTGCTCTACAGCCAAAATGCTTCTGAAATAAATGTAGTCAAACTTTACTAATTCTGGGTCACTGAGAACGAAAATGATGCTTAAAATTGTTGATTGGCTCTAGTTTTCAAGATATGCTATTGGGTCAGTATATACGACCCTTGACTTGGGAATGGCGGAGGATAAGTTAGTTATAAATGGAAAGGGATCTCAATTTAAACCAGAAATGACTAAAATACATCTTTGACTGGATCTATGAATAAATCTATGACTGGGTTTGGACAGTACTTGCTTTTTAGGCAAAACAATGAATGATGCAATCTGAAGCTGGTATTGCGTCATACATGATATGAACTGCATCATGTTATTCCTAGAAGTCATGGATGATGCAATCATAACGAAGCTTACATCACTCTGCTGAATAAATTGCCCTATATCAGCTCTAGAAATCATACAGTGTCGTGCTCTCTTATTTGTCAGTGTTTGATTTTGCAAAGGGACACATTTCTGTTTAGCCAGAGTGAGCAGAGATGCCTCGTACTTGTGTGAACAGTGCAGATAACTTCTGCTATGTTTGTGGTGAAGTGACTTTTGCATCACAAAAGCGCAGTATAACCACTATGGTTAAGAAAGCCTATCACCTTTATTTTGGCTGCAAAATTGGAGATCAGGACAAGAGGTGGGCCCCACACATATTCTGCAACACTTGTGCAACAAATCTTCGCCAGTGGTTGAACAGGAAAAGGAAATCTATGCCTTTTGCAGCGCCAATGATTTGGAGAGAACCAACAGATCATACCAGCAATTGTTACTTCTGCATGGTGCCTCCAGTTGGGAAAGGTGTGTCAAAGAACAAGAAGTGGACTGTGCATTATCCAAACATTCCATCAGTTATACGCCCAGTACCCCACGGAGAAGGACTGACGGTTTCTGATGCACCAGAATCATTATCACTTGAGTCAGACGAGGAAGAGGATGAAACTTCTGGTCCTGAACCATCAATGTCACAGGACCCACATTTTCTCCCATCCTCCTCCTCTGAACCACACCTCATAACACAAGGTGAACTGAATGTCCTTGTCAGGGATTTGGAATTACCCAAGAGTAAGGCAGAGCTGTTGGGCTCCAGACTACAGCAGTGGAATCTCCTGGCAGGTGATGTTAGAGTTTCCATGTTCCATGACCGTCAAAAGGATCTTGTCCCATTCTTCTTCATGGAAGGTGACCTTGTTGCCTGCAACAACATCGATGGTGTGATGGCAGCCCTCAACACCGTTCACGAGCCAGATGAGTGGAGACTGTTCATTGATTCATTGAAGACGAGTCTTAAAGCTGTTTTACTGCATAATGGCAATGTTTTGCCATCAATTCCAGTTGGTCATGCAGTCCATATGAAGGAAACCTATGACAACATGAAACAACTTTTGAGGTGCATAAACTATGACCAACATCAGTGGCAGCTTTGTGGCCATTTGAAGGTTGTTGCTCTCTTGCTTGGTCTGCAGACTGGATACACAAAGTACTGCTGTTTTCTCTGCGAATGGGATAGTCGTGCAAGAGATTCCCACTACATCAAGAAAGATTGGCCACTCCGACAGTCATTGGAGCCTGGGAGGAAAAGTGTTCAGCATCCACCACTTGTTGAATCAAGGAAGATTTTGTCACCACCCTTACACATCAAGCTGGGTCTGATGAAGAACTTTGTCAAGGCCATTAACAAAACACAAGCAGCTTTCAAGTACCTCTGTGGAAAATTTCCAAGGTTAAGTGAAGCTAAGATAAAGGAAGGTGTCTTTGTTGGTCCTCAGATTCGTTAACTTCTTCGAGAGGATGCATTTGACCATGCAGTGCGTGGCAAGGAAAAGACGGCATGGAAAGCCTTCCAGTTAGTGACAATAAATTTTCTCGGAAACAACAAGGCAGACAACTACAGGTTGTTGGTGGAAAACCTCCTCAAGACATACAAAAGCCTTGGTTGCAAAATGTCACTAAAGATACATTTTTTGCACTCATCTAGATTTTTTTCCACCGAACTGCGGAGCAGTGAGCGACGAGCACGGCGAGCGATTTCACCAGGACATTGCAACAATGGAGAAACGCTATCAGAGCAAATGGAGCCCATCAATGCTTGAAGACTATTGCTGGACAGTGACAAGAGATGCTCCATTTAATGAATACAAGAGACAAGCCAAGAAGCGCCGAGTAGACACTGAATAGGACTAAACTATGTACAGAATAGTTTTTTGCCTTTTGTTTCATAATAAATTTTATTTATAGAACCCTTTTGCTGATTTTTAAAGTGTTACATAAACAGGACAGGTGAAATATTATCATGTAAAGCAACCATAAACACATGAAAAGACCCAGGTTTACAATTTATGATAAAAACTCTATCTACACAATATACATAGAAATAAAATGTAAAAACTTAAATATCTTAGAAACAGTATCCAATCAGTTATTTTAATTGTTATATTTGAATTCAGCACATCAAAATACATAATAAATAGCATATTTTATCTCTGAAGCAGACGACTTCTCAAAAATTGTAGACCAATGTAATCAGATGCAGAAAAGAGGGAGTGCATGCAGTGGAGGGAAATCGAAAGGCAGGACACAAAAGAAAACGAGGCCTTTGTTAAAGACCCTACTGAGGATAATTAAAGTTATGGAGGCACAAACTCAGATGCTGAAGTCCCTCGTAACACTCCAGTCGGAGCAGATGCCTGCTCGCCCACCCCTTCAGCACATTCAAAACTCTTTCTCATGCCCTCCCCAAACTCCACCCGCACATTACTTTCCACTTCCTACAAAAACAACAAGGAGTCCGGTGGCACCTTAAAGACTAACAGATTTATTTGTGCAAAAACTTTCGTGGGTAAAAAACCCCATTTCTTCAGATGAATGCAATGAAAATTACAGATACAGGCATAAATATTGCAGTGTTGACAAGGCCAATTCAGTCAGGGTGGATGTGGTTCACTCCCAATAATTGAGGAGGAGGTGTCAGTACCAAGAGAGGGAAAATTGCTTTTGTAGTGAGCCAGCCATTCCCAGTCCCTATTCAAGCCCAAATTAATGATTTTAAGTTTGCAAATGACTTGTAGCTCTGCAGTTTCTCTTTGAAGTCTATTTTTGAAGTTTTTTTGTTGCAGGATGGCTACTTTTAAATCTGTTATTGACTGCCCAGGAGACTGAAGTGTTCTCCCACTGGCTTTTGTATGTTACCATTCCTGATGTCTGATTTGTGTCCATTTATTCTTTTACATAGAGACTGTCCAGTTTGGCCAATGTACATAGTAGAGGGGAATCATTGGCACATGATGGCATATATCACATTAGTGGATGTGCAGGTGAATGAGCTGCTGATGGTGTGGCTCATGTGGTTGGATCCTCTGATGGTGTTGCTAGAGTAGATATGGGGACAGAGTAGGCAACGGGGTTTGTTACAGGGATTGGTTCCTGGGTTAGTGTTTCTGTGGTGTGGTGTGTAGTTGCTGATGAGTATTTGTTTCAGGTTGGGGGGCTGTCTGTAAGCGAGGACTGGCCTGCCTCCCAAGGTCTGTGAGAGTGAGGGATTGTTTTCCAGGATAGGTTGTAGATCGGGGTGTGTGTGTTGGGGGGGGGGGGGGGTGTTAGTGGTTTCTGCGCAATAAAATCAAACTTTTTGAATGATAAGTAATCTTCATTTGTTTCCTGCAAATTGTAATAGCAGGTGGCAACAACCCATACGGAAGCAGTTTAATCATTTGCTTACATGGAATCATAGGCCACAAAAATCACAAATTCGATTTCCGTAAGCACTGCAGTACCGAGCTTAGCAATATACATTACCTGTTCTCAATTTCAAGGTATTCCCTGAAAGCCTCCCTGATTCAAACTGCCCCGTTGTGCCCCTCTAATAGCCCTGGTATCTGGCTGCTCAAAATCAGCTTGCCTCTGCAATCCACCCCTGAGCAAACTTTTCAGCCTTACCTTCACAAATATTGTGCAACATACCTCTATGACCATGGGAGTATTATCCTCATTGAGGTCTAACCTACCATAAAGGCATCACCAGTGTGCCTTTAAATTACTAAATACGCATTCCACTAAATACACTCAGCCTATTGTTGAAGCACTCTTTACTGCTATCCAGGTTTCCCATGTAAGGCTTCATGAGCCATGGTATTAAGGGGTATGCCGGATCTCCCAGGATCACTATGGGTATTTCAACATCCCCCACTTTAATCTTCTGGTCTGGAAAGAAAGTCCCCACTTGCAGCTTTCTGTACAGGCTGGTGTTCCTGAAAATATGAGATATGAGTCAACAGTGTGCCCTTGTTGCCAAGAAGGCTAACGGCATATTGGGCTGCATTAGTAGAAGCGTTGCCAGCAGACCGAGGGAAGTGATTATTCCCCTCTATTTGGTACTGGTGAGGCCACATCTGGAGTACTGCGTCCAGTTTTGGGCCCCCCCACTACTGAAGGGATGTGGATAAATTGGAGAGAGTCCAGCGGAGGGCAACGAAAATGATATGGGGACTAGGGCACATGACTTATGAGGAGAGGCTGAGGGAACTGGGCTTATTTAGTCTGCAGAAAAGAAGAGTGAGGGGGATTTGATAGCCACCTTCAACTACCTGAAGGGGGGTTCCAAAGAGGATGGAGCTCACCTGTTTTCAGTGGTGGCAGACGACAGAACAAGGAGCAATGGTTTCAAGTTGCAGTGGGGGCGGGGGGGGGGGTCTAGGCTGGATATTAGGAAAAACTATTTTACTAGGAGGGTGGTGAAACACTGGAATGGGTTACCTGGGGAAGTGGTGGAATCTCCATCCTTAGAGGTTTTTAAGGCCCGGCTTGACAAAGCCCTGGCTGGGATGATTTAGTTGGGGTTGGTCCTGCTTTGGGGGGGGGGTTGGACTAGATGACCTCCTGAGTTCTCTTCCAACCCTAATCTTCTATGATTCTATTATACGTGCATCAAGCACCTTTCCAGACCACCCCATATTGATCCCAGTGAAACGCCTGCGGTGATACAGAAGCACCTGCAGCACCATGGAGAAGTACCACTTCCTATTGCAAGGTGGTCCGGTTCCAAAATTGGAATATGCATGCCATTTACTGCCCCTCCACAGTTAGGGAAACCCATTTCTTCAAAGCCATCCACTATTTCATGCACATTGCCAAGAGTCACGGTCCTACATAGTAGGATGAGATTAATGGTCCTGCACACTTGCGTTAATGCAGCCCCTACGGTTGACTTCCCGACTCCAAACTGATTTGCAACTGACCGGTAGCAGTCTGGAGTCACCATACAGCAATCACCATGCACTTCTCTGCCAAGAGGGCAGCTCTTATTTGGGTGTCCTTGAGCCACAGGGCTCGGGCGAGCTCCACATGCAGTTCCAAGAAGGTTGCTTTCCTCATCTGAAAATTCTGTAGCCACTGCTCATCATCCCAGACCTGCATGGGACTATGATCCCACCACTCAGTGCTAGTTTCCCAAGCCCAAAAGCAACGGTCCGTGTTCAGCTGTTCCTTGAATGCCAAAAGTAATCTAATGTTGCTCCTATCCATGTCAGACAGCATGTCAGGCAACTGTGAATCCTGCTGAGTTAGGAACTTCATGATTACCTGCACTGCCATTCACGATGTGTTACTGATTGCTAGCAGAGCATTGGAGAGCAGAGCGGGATCCATCCTTTCATACAGAAATGGCGGGGTGAACAGCAAACAAAGGCTGTTGAAAAATGCCGTGAACCAAAGATGGAAGCACATGGAATGCTAGGACAGAAAGTAGTGCATCATGGGTGGTTAAGCCAGGACCCATGATGCGCTGTGATTCAATCTGCCTTCCCACAAAAGTCTAGCAGTAGAAGGTGGTGAGCTGAATTGTGGGATAGCTACCCACAGTGCACTGCTCTCACTGTCAATGCTAGTGCCTCAAGTGTGGACGTGCTCTGCCAACAAAGGGAGTGTAGTGTGAACATGCTAACAAAACTCTGCAGTGTAGACAAGGCCTATGGCAAGCACACATACCTTCCTTTGTGCAGGACACACCTTTGATTTCTGCCTGGGCGGGGCTGCAGTGTTTGGAACATGTTTTAATAACATCATACAGGGGAATCTTATAACTTCACATGCAATGTTGCCAAACATGTTTTACCAGGACAATGCTGACCTGCAAATTATGAGTTTTCAAATGATACTTTATAAGCATACTTTGTACAAAATATATTACAATAGGGTGTGAACATAGGGGTGTATTCCATCACAGACAGTACTTTAGATTTGTCATTCACTTAGATTTAAAAATTATTAGTGATGAAGAATCTACTACAACGACCCTTATTGAATTGTTCCAATGGTTAATTACGCTCACTGTTAAAAATTTACCCCATTTCCAGTCTGAATTCGACTTTCAGACATTGGATCATGTTATACCCCACTCTATTACTAGACTGAAAAGTCCATTATTAAATATTTGTTTCCTATGTAGGCACTTATACATTGAAATCAATTCAGCTCTTAACTTTCTCTTTGCTAAAATAAATAGATTGAAGTCCTTTAGTCTGTAAGGTAGGTGTCTACTCCTTTAATCATTTTCATGACTCCTCTCTGAACCCTCTCCAATTTATCAACTTATTTTTTGAATTGTGGACACCAGAACTGGATGCAGTATTCCAGCAGCAGCTGCACCAGTGCTGAATGCAGAGGCAAAATAATCTCTCTACTACTTGAGATTCCCCTGTTTATGCATCTAAGGATCGCATCAGCCTTTTTGGCCACAGCATCATATTGGGAGCTCA
The DNA here is from genome assembly GCF_013100865.1 of Trachemys scripta elegans. Taxonomy (NCBI): domain Eukaryota; kingdom Metazoa; phylum Chordata; order Testudines; family Emydidae; genus Trachemys; species Trachemys scripta. The sequence continues at coordinate 143,822,398 of NC_048300.1, read as the reverse complement.
TGTTCATCATATCCACCTCCCCTCCCCAAATCTTCTTATAGAGTTACTGCTTCCCAGGATAGAATCTCCCATCCTGTACAGCCTACATTCTTTATTTCTAGATATGCACATTTAGCCATATTAAAAAGTATATTTTTTGCTTGCACTCAACTTGCCAATCGATCCAGATCACTTTCTATTAATGACCTGTCCTCTTCATTGTTTACCACTCTCTCAATTTTTTGTTATCTGCAAACTTTATCAGTGATTATTTTATGTTTTACTCCAAGTCATTCATGAAAATATTAAATAGAGTAAGGCCAAGAACCAATCTTTGCAGGACCCCTCTAAAACACACCTGCTCAATGATGATTCCACATTTACAATTACATTTTGAGAAGTATCAATTAGCCAGTTTTTAATCTATTTCATTTGTGCCACATAAATTTTACATCATTCTAGTTTCTTTAATCAAAATGTCACATGTACCAAGTCAAATGTATTTGAAGTATATTATATGAACACTATTACCTTCATCAACCAAGCTTGAAATCTAATTTTAAAAAAGATATCAAGTTAGTTTGCCAGGATCTATTTTCCATAAATTCATATTGATTTGCATTAATCATATCATCTTCCTTTAGTTCCTTATTATTCCAGAACCATATCAGCCACTCCATTACCATGCCTAGGATCCATGACATACTGACAGGCCTATAATTACCTGGATCATCCCATTGACCCTTTTTAAAAACTGGCACAACATTAGCTTTCTTTCAGTCTTCTGGAACTTCCCTAGTGCTCCAAGACTTATTGAAAATTAATATTAACAGTCCAGTGAGCTCCTCAGCTAGCTCTTTTAAAACTCTTGGATGCAAGTTCTCTGAATCTGCTGATTTAAAAATCTCTAACTTTAGTAGCTGCTGTTTAACTTCCTTCTGAGATACTTGTGGAATGGAAAAAGTTATCATCATATGAAGAAACTACATCATCTGTTTTTTCCCCAAATACAGAGCAGAAATATTTATTGAACACTTCTGCCTTTTCTGCATTATCACTGATAATTCTACCATTTCTATCTAGTAATAAACCAATACCATTGTCAAGATTCGTTTTGTTCCTAAGACATTTATGCTCCTCCTTATTGTCCTTATCTCTGCTGGATAGTTTTCTCTTTGTGTCTCTTTATTTCCCCTACCAATTTTCCACAATTCCTAGCTTCTGATTTATATTCATAACTACAACTCCCCTTTCTTCCATTCGTTATAGGTATATATTTTATAGCTGCTTCCACTTCCCCTCTAAATCAGGTCAGTTTTTGATTGTGGCTTTTGGGGCACCTAATGAAGCATTCTTAAACAATTCCCAATTATCACTGACATTTTTCTGGTTACATTCTTCCTCCTGATTTGGCTCATAATTGTTTTCAGCTTTGTGAAACTGGCCCTATTAAAACATCAAGTATATATATTACTGGTCTGGATTTTATTTAGTTTGCACATTATAAATATGACCAAGTTGTGATCACTTGTACCCAAGCGACCATTAATTTTTTGTTTTGTGGTTAATTCCTCTTATCTGTCAATGAATCCTAACACAGAATTTCCTTGTGTTTGCTGCAACACTTTTTGAATTAGGATATTGTCAACTGTAATATTTAGAAATTACAAGGTTATTTTAGTATTGGCAGTATGAGACCTCCAGCATATGTCATTCAAATTGAAGTCCCCCATTATCATGCAATTTCCCCCCCATGCAATATACATGCCCTATGGGTGCTCCACTGTAGGTGTATCTGTGCTCCTGCACCTCTAATCGCAGATTTTAGCTAGCAGTGTCTATTCAGCCCACACATGTGCTTTCCCTCCCTTGGGGTCTGCCTCGAGACTATCTAGCACTGCATGGGCAAACCCCACTCAGTTTATTCTCTGTCGCAGAGCCCCTTATGGAGAACTCCAAAGTAGAGTAGAGAAAGGTGGTTTGTGGAGCATCCATAGGGACACACATTTCAAAGAACCAATGTGAGTAACTTGGAATCCTTTCAATTTTTGTAGGTAAGTACATTGAGTGGTTGACTTTCGGCTGTGAAGCAACACGTCTTTCACCTCATCAGAGCATTCTATCTCTATGTCTTGGAACCAAGAAGGAGCCAAGCCTGGAGGTGGAGGACCCGCAGGTTGGAATGAAGAATCAGCCCATTGCTTTGAGAGAGAAGCTGGGGAATGGGCCTGAGAGGAACCAGAGAACATATTGCCATCTGTGTCAGATAAGGGAACCAGACTTGTCTTGGCCAGGAGGGGTCACTCAGAATAACTTGCTTTGTCTCATCGATTTTTCAACAGGAGCTTGCATACAAAAGGAAATGGGGAAAAGACATAGAAGAGGTCCCTGTCCCATGGGAGGATGAGGGCGTCTCCTAGTGAATGTTTCCCCAGGTCAGCCCTAAAGCAGTAACGACAACATTTCTTGTTCCAGTAAGTGGCAAAAAGATCTGTAGTTGGGGTTCCCCAAAGGGCGAATATGACTCAAAGCATCTTTGAGTTCAGTTCCCATTTGTGGTTGTGAGAAAAGTACCGGCAGACTGCTGGCTGTCACATTTTGTATCTCTGGTAGATAGAGAGCTGAGATGAGCATATTGTGACAGATGCACCAATTCCAAAGTTTGAGTACTTCCGTGCAGAGTGAGGGAGATCTGGTGCCACCCTGGCGACTTACATAAAACATACAGGTCATATTGTCCATCATGACCTTTGAATGGGTGTTCTTGATGGAAGGCAAAGAGTGTGCCCAGGCGTTCCTGATTGCCGTTAGCTCCAAAACATTGATATGGAGGGTCGCTTCTGTGGAAGACCACTTGCCTTGAACCTTGCGGTTGTGTAAGTGAGCTCCCCAGCCTATTAGGGAGGCATACGGCATTAGAGACAGTGGCGATGGTGGCTGCACGAATGAAATGCCTGCTCGGACATTGGATGGGTCTTTCCACCAGTCCTGGGAATGCTTTACTGTAGAGGGCAGTGACATCAGTTTGGTTAGTCTATCCCCATTCGGGGAATAGACAGAAGTGAGCCACATCAGAAGACACCTCATGAATATCCAGTGTTTGGGGTGACGAAGGTGCAGGCTGCCATATGACCTAGCTGAAGGCAGTTCCTGGCTGATGTTTAAGGGCTGGCCTGAACTGTCTCTATGAGACTCATAAGGGTGGTGAGTCTGCGTAAAAGGAGTAATGCTCTTGCTTGTACTGTACTGAGGTTGGCACCAATAAATTCCAGTTCCTGTACTGGGTCAGGGTCAATTTCTGTAAGTTGAGCTACAGACCCAGCTGTGCAAATGTGTGCATAGTCGCCTGGATGGCTTGTACTGTGTCCTGAAATGAGGGAACCCTGAGGAGGCAGGTTGTCTAGGTATGGGTAGATCGTAATGCCCAATGTGCACCACTACGACAGAGAGATCCTTGGAGAATACCCTGGATGCAGACGAGAGGCAGAATGGGAACACCCTGTACTAATAATGGTCCTGCCCGAAGGTAAACTGTAGGAATCTCCTGTGTGACAGTCTTTTCAAGAAATGGAAATAGGCATCTTGTAGGTCAAAGGCTGAAAAACAATCTCTTTGCTCTAGAGCTGGAATAATGGCTAGCTCTAGATGGTCTACTGTGACCATCTTGAACTTCTGCATCTTCATATATTTAATACCCTTAGATCTAGAATGGGTCTCCCATGTCCCTTCGCCTAGAGGATCAAGGAATAATGGGAGTAAAACCCCTTGCCCCCAAGTTGTGCCAGGACTGGTTCTATGTCCCCTAGGTGTAACAGATATATTTTCTGGCAAAGTAGGTTCTCGTGAGAAGGGTCTCTGAAGAGGGATGAGAAAGGAGCGTGGGAATGGAGGAGGAACATGAATTAAATGGCATGACCCTTCGAAATAATCTTCAAGATCCATCTGTCAGCAGTTATCCTCTCCCAGTTGCTATGAAAGAGGGCCAGGCGACTTCCGAAGGGGCATGGCAGGTGTGTAGATGGCAGCTGATGTTGCAATGTATAGTTGTTCGGGCCCTCAACCAACCAACCAACCAGAAGTGCTTAGAAAAGGAAGTCTGAGATGTTGCAGAGTGGCGTGCTGACTGCTTCCACTTCTGAACTCTGGGCCCCTTGTGTTGCAGCTTGTAATAGTGCTGAGAAGGTAGGTATTGAGAAGGTCATGACCTGTGCTGTGGCTGAGAGATGCATCTTCTTTTCTGTCCCATAGAGTAGATTCCCAGGGAGGTAATGTGGCCTGAGAATTCAAGGTGTGGAGAGAAGAGTCTGACTTCTCTGTGAAGAGCTTGGGCCCTTCAAACGGGAGATCTTCCACCATCATCTACAGCTCTTTGTGCAACTTGGAAAGGTGTAGCCAAGAAGCCTGTCATTACCACTGCTGTGAAGACCAAGCAGGCCGCTGTATTGGTTGCGTACAGTGCAGTCTGTCGCGCCACTCAGGCTACTAACTGACCCTCTCTGACAATGGCCTGAAGCTGTTCCTTTTGTGTCTCTGGTAAATGTTCCAGAAATGCATTGCGTTTCCCATGATTAATAAAATCATATTTGGTCATGACAGTTTGCAACTCTAAACTGCAATGTCACCAATGAATACGCCTTCCTCCCAAAGAGATCTAGCCTTTCCAATCCCAATCGTATGGGGTTGACTTGGTGTGATGTTGCTCGCCTCGCGCATGACTGCGTCCACTACGATAGAGTTGGATTGCGGATGTTGAAACAGGTTGTCTGCCTCTCTGGGAGGGATGTAGTATTTTTTGTGTCTCTCTTGCCAGTTGGTGTGATGGAAGCTGGTGTCTGCCAGATAACGATGGGAGGATCTAGAATCGCCTCATTAGTTGGCAGGGCAATTCTGGGCAAGGAGATGGTGTGCAGAATATCCACCAGCTTGTGATGTGTATCTGCCACCTCCTGTAGGGGAATCTGCAGCTCATCCGCAATCCACTGAGTAAGATCTTGGAAGTTCTTGAAATCATCAACTAGTAGTGGTGGTGGTCGGACATTACAGCCTCATCCAGCAAAGACAAAAAAATTTGCTGGAGGGGTAGCTTCACCTTTGAGCTTTTCCGCCAGTTCCTCAAAAGTTACCTCTTCCTCTGGTTTGGGGGCTCTGGACAGTGACGCTGTAGGAGACCATCTAGCAGACTCTTTCTGAAAGACAAAAGATGCCCGCAAAATACAGGATCCATATGTCGCTCAAGGATCTCAATACGGCCCTGAGGATGGGTGAGAAGGGGCATGGTTGGTGGTACTGCCAAAGGGACCCATACCACGATCGTGGCTCAGCTTGATGGAATTGAGGAGGACCCTTGTATTGTGACATTGGGCCAGGGAAATAACATCCTCCTGGTCACTGTCAGACTTGTCATGGGGTAAGAGTGGCGCTGATCGGGGTATTGGTGTAAGAATGCGAAGTGTTCCCTAGACCAAAGGTTTGCTCGGCGCTGCTCCCTTAGAGGAGGTACAGTATTTGCTGTTGTCCTTAGTGGGTGGTACGGCTGCCTCAGAACATCTCTAGGTGGTGTGACAGAGCTCATGGTGGAGGCACCCGGATGCTTCTGGGTACCGTGCTTCAGTGCTTCCAGTGCCAAGATGGCTGAACTGGGGACCCCCTCTAGGTAGCCGACTCAGTTTGGGGGCTTGGAGCCCTTTTTCTCAAGCCTTTACCACGTGGGGGAGGGGGGGGACTCTGCCAGTCTCTTCTGTGACTCTACCCCCTTTGAAGTTGAAGGCTCCAGCGATGATCTGGGATTGGCACCAGAGTCCCCTGGAGGCTGAAGTTCCTTCTCCATAAGGAGGCATTTTAACTTCAGCTCCCAGTTCTTGTGAGACCTCAGCTTTAGCTAGTGGCAGAGGAAACACTTCTGAGGGATATGGGACTCTCCCAGGCACTGGACACAGCGAGAGTGTCTGTCCATTACAGGAATCAACTCCTTGCAGGAGAGGCACCTCTTGAAGCAGAGAGAGCTGGGCATGCCCCTGGACGGGGGGCTATCACCCTCTAGCAGTTAGGAATGCAAAAGAAAATTCTTCTCTCTCTCTTTTTTTTTAATTTAAACTGAAAGAATTGAGAGTCTTCTAAAAACCTGGGGGGACGGAGGGCGGAGAGGGGAAGAATCCCCCCAGACAGGATGGGAAACATAAACTAAAGTTCTTTCTCCCAATGGGGTAAAAAGGAAATAACAACTATTAAGGAGAACAAAAGAAAACTAAAACAACCACTACTTATGCTAATGACGCAGATAAGGAAGGGATAACTGCTCACTCAGTTCCTTCAAGGCCAAAGGTGGTTGAGAAGGAACTGAGGGGGGTTCGCCCACACCATGCTAGATAACCTCAAGACAGACCATGAGGGAGGGAGAATGCATGCATGGGCTGAACGGACACTGTTACCTAAATTCTCAGATAAGAAGCACAGGAGTGTAGATACACCACAGTAGAGCATCAATAGGGACACTGAAGAACCACCTTTGGGTTCTTGATTGATTTTCTTCTCATCATCTTGATTTTGTGCTAAATGAGTATTTGTATATTTCCTCTTTGTACCCTCCACTTCTGTGATTAGTTTAATACTTTCTTGACTACTCTAGCCAGCCAGTCTCTCAGGAGACTGACTCCCCTCCTACTGAGATGGAGGTCTTCCCAACTATAGTCCCCTCTACCCATAAAAAGTGGACCAATGTTTCACAAAACCATAACCCTCCGCCTCACACCCCTTACCTACCCAGTGATCACTTCCAGAACCTTCTGCCTTCTGTCTTCCTTCACTCACAGGACTGAAATCATCGCTGAGAAGATAGCTTGGGCATTCTTCTTATTTAGCACGCTTCTGAGTTTCCTGAAGTCATCTATTATCTGTGAGATATCCCATGATGTTCCTATCCCTCAGTGTTCGCAAATGTTCTGAGGGAGAGGCTATTAAAAAAGGACACAGTCTTCTACTGCATCAGTTCCTTCCACTACAGACACAGAGAAACCAATATAGGACTCTGAGAAACAGAAGACTGTAGGAAGGACATGTGAATATGCAGCGTCATCTTGAAGAACTCTGGTTATAAGTAACCAACCTTCACTTCTTCTTCGAATGACTAAGCATATTGCCACTTATGAGTAGCCTGACGAGTAGGTGGTGGGAAAAGTCCTAAGTAAAACAAAGACTGAAGCATAGTTCTACCAACCCAGACACCCTGAGTACATATTTGGGCAGCTAGCCTGAGCCACTGCCTGTGCTACCCCCAGTTACACTGCTGTTTTTAACATGCTAGCTCAAGCAGAACTAGTGCACATCTGTCTATTCAAGACGGAAGGCATGCTGCTCCCACCTGTACTGTAGACTGAGAGGAAGTAGGTAACCCATCACACATTCCAAAACACAAGAGAAGCTATAACCGGTGACTCAGATATCCTCTTCATCCAAAAGACAAATCTAGTCCATTTCAAATGGTAACATTTCCTCGTAGACTGTTCTGAGTTAAGCAAAACATTTTGAACCAACAAAACAGATTTCTCAACATTTGTCAGCATCTGATAGTCCAGGCCGTCACATGAAGAAACAGGGACTGGGGATCCAGATGAAGAATTCTGCCACGTTGCTGTGACAACAGATCCAGAGATAAGAGAAGCAGTTTATACACTCCTTTCAACAGCTGAAGCAGGTCCGTATACCACAGCTGTCTTGGCCAAGCTAGTGCAACCAGAATCAACATTGCCTTGTTCTGTCTTATCTTTTTCACCACCTCCTGAACTAATAGAAAGGAGAAAACATTCAGAAGGCCCTTCCTCAGTGCATTAGGAAAGATCCAAAATGGATGGACTGACCTTTCCTCCTCTTGATCAAAAAAAAAAAAAAAAAAAAAAGACACTTTTTGTTGAACCTGGTTCCAAACAAATCCAGGACAGGCTGACCCAAACTAGAGAAAATCTTTTGCATCACCTTTAACATCCACTCGTGCATCTGAGAATTCTTCCTGCTATTTCTGCAATTTGCCAACACATTGCCCTTCCCTGCCAAATGCAGGGCCATAGGATAGACATTGTGTAATATACACCAGTCCCATAAACTGATTGCATCAACATACGACAAAATCAGATAAGCAACTCCCTGTTTGTTGATCTTGTGGATGATCCAAGAACTCTTGAGGTGGAGCCCAAAACTTGTCTCTTCAATAGTTAGAGTCAGAAAACATAGGAGGTGGAAGTACAAACTGTCAAAAAACCTGTAGAAAACCAATTGTAGGTGGCACAAACAGAGGGTTCAGGTCAACCAAATCTTTCTTAGGGCTTGTCTATACTTACGCGCTGGTTCGGCGGCAGGCAATCGAACTTCTGGGTTCGATTTATCCTGGCTAATCTGGACGCGATAAATCGAACTCAGAAGTGCTCCCCGTCGACTCTGGTAATCCTGCTCGCCGCGAGGAGTACGCGGAGTCGACGGGGGAGCCTGCCTGCCGGGTCTGGACCGCGTAAGTTCGAACTAAGGTACGTCGACTTCAGCTACGTTATTCACGTAGCTGAAGTTGCGTACCTTAGTTCGATTTGGGGGTTTAGTGTAGACCAAGCCTTAATCCTCTTAATTGTGGATCCAACCTCAGATCCGCAATGAATCTTATTGGGGATAACAATAGCACCAGAAGATGAAGGGAAAGAAAGATCTGCTGTAGCAAATGATTCCTGACAAAATTCACAATATTTTTCCTCCTCTCTTCAGGAGTACATGACTTAGATCTTAGAACCATTAAGGTCTTTCTTTTCCTATCCCCAAATGATTTCTCACTCAGATCTTAAAAAAGATCAGATGCAGCACAGTGAACTTCTGCTACTATAACCCTCCTCTTTGGATCCAACATGGTTATTGAGGCTCAGAAAGACCACACGGTTAATCTTGCCAGCTTCAGCACCACTGGATCCAGAAAGAGTCTTTTGTCCATAATCTTTTATCCTAAAGTAGAATATGGAACTGATTTAGGTCTCACAATTGGCACAGTGAAATACAGAGCCAAGTTGGAAGGACCAATAAACCAGATTGCATGACAGTGGCCCTCTTCTCCCTCACCTTCTTCATCAGAACCAACAGATTTGACATAGGGTCCTTAGCTGCAGTTGGATCAGACAGTGCCTTTGACATCTTAGCAACCTTAACAGAAGGATATGATGAATCAGGATCTGAATGTAGGACTTCAACCGGAATTGACGATGGCATGGATCCCTGGGACTTCTTAGGCAGGTTATGTTTACTCAACAATGCAGTTGGTGCCAATATAGGCCCCCTAACCTTGAGGCTAGGTCTAACACTACCCGCCTGAATCGGCAGGTAGAAATCGACCTCTCAGGGATCGATTTATTGCGTCCCGTCGGGACGTGACAATCGATCCCCGAATCGGCGCTCTTACTCCACCAGCAGAGGTGGGAGTAAGCGCCGCCGACAGAAAGCCGCAGAAGTCGATTTTGCCGCCGTCCTCACAGCGGGGTAAGTCGGCTGCGATACGTCGAATTCAGCTACGCTATTCACGTAGCTGAATTTGCGTATCTTAAATCGACTCCCCCCTGTAGTGTAGATGTACCCTGAGATCTAAAGAGCTCCCTGTACCAGAAGGTCTACCAGTGAGAACCTCCTTAAGCAGGGCCACCTGCAATCTGGTCTCTGCTTACATACTCTAGGAGTGAAAGTCCAACAGATGGAACATCCAGAAAGAGAATGACCCTCTCTGAGGCACAAGAATAGTCATGTAAGAAGAGAGAAGACTGCTGAACAGGAAACATCTTTCAAAGCCATTTTTTTTCTTCTTTGGATCTGTGCTACTCCACAGAACCAAACATAAAATCTAACCTATCTTAACTGTAAACTGTTAATTATACTAACATTAACAATAACAGACGATCCTAAAATGCACTATGGTATGAGAAAAAAAACCACAGAACTGAAGGACTGGAGCAGTTCATTTTATCTGGAGCAGTGGTTGGAAATGCTGGGGGAGGGAAGGGGAATGGGAGGGGGCGTGCAAATGCTCTAATAGGCACTGCGCTTAAAGAAGGTTCTTCTTTAGACTGTATCAGTCAGTGCCCTACCCATCAGTGGGAATATGCAAAGCCACTCAAAGAAGATGTGTCTTTTCAATGCATGCAACCTCCAAATGTCATTGGCATGATTGTTTTCAGGCCAGTATGTAATGTTCTTCTTGTGTTGACTGTTACCTGCTGTAGTTAAAATGTTTTTCATGGGGAGGAGCAAAGGAAGGAAAAGAGGAGATTTGAAGCATCAGGGTAACGGGACAGTTACAGTGATGTGGAAGCCTTAATTGAATATTTACACACCTGACAAAGTTTTTTTGAACTACAAGTTTAAGTTCTTGACATATAAACTTTCTTTTATAAGAAATTAAAACACTAATATTAATTTAAAAGCAATGGGTATCTATTTCTAACTCTACCTCCAGCTTATTTTTATTATTTTACCTCACTAGCTCTATAAATGGATCCCTCTGAATTAGGATAAATTATAAACTGATCCCCCCCAAATATAAAACTGGTAAATGAAGATTCCCTGAAGCACCCAAAAGCTCAGTAGTTGCTCCTCCATGAAATGGGGCCACTGGACACAGTGGAACTACAGTTGTGGTCATAGTGCAACTCAGCAGCTTAGGAAGGATTCCATTACCTCAACTCCTATGGAACTCCTTAGAACACAGCTGGGCTACTTGGCTGTGCTCAAGGAGGACTGATTTGTCCCTAAACGTCAAAATGATTGCATATAACAACATTCTGAAGTCTTCCTTTGAGAGTAACGGGTTTGCAGTTCACAGAAGCATATAATTATCCAAAACAGAGATAACAAACACATGGATCAGTAATGCTACAAACAACAAGCACAAGATTTAAGCAGACCTACCATTTACTCCTAGTAGTCGGAACAATGTTTAGGCAGTTGGTAAACAGTGATCACAGCTCATTACACATACCTATCATTGATAATTTGTGCTCTTCCATCTTTGTTGTCTTATACTCAAGCTGTAAGCTCTGTGGGGCAAGAAGTGACTTTGTGTTGTGTGTGTTTCTAGTACCTAGTATTATGGGGCTCCAAACCTTGATTGGGGCCTCTAGGTAATGCTATAATACAATCAACAACTGCAGTAGCCACCACCATTATTCTCCAATATAGATCCTTGCCAATTACTTGTTGAAAATCGAATTTATTTAATCTAACATAATGTAGCAGCAGTATTTTCAAACTCTAGCATATTATTTAACAATGATCTCTCCCATTCCCCTCCTAAATATACCCAGACTATCTTAAATCAAACGAAGTATTTCTTGGTATTCCCTTTCCAAATCAATTTAGATGGCATTTCTATTTCCTTCAAAACTGATGTTAAATTCACTGTCTAGTTTCCAGGTGCATTTCCTCCTTTTGTTTTAAACAGTGGAAGAGTTTTGTTTTGTCCCCTTTCTTTCCAGAAAATCTCTCTTCAATCTAGTAAACTTTTTGAAGTGGCTTCGTTGGGCAGAATTTTTATTATTTTCTTATTTCAACTTTACTTAATAGTAATTTTGAGTATCAGCAACCAAATCCTACATTATTAGGCAAACAGTTAAAACTGAATACATTTCCTTAGTACAGTTGTTCTCAGCCTTTTCTGACTGAAGTCCCTTTGTGATGAACTGGCAGATGCATATTTTGTCCATCTTCCAACACGGTTTGACACAATATAAATTGTGTGCAGCGTAGCTGTAGCCATGTCGGTCCCAGGATATTAGAGAGACAAGGTGGGTGAGGTAGTATCTTTTATTAGATGTCACTTCCTTATATGTCACCATCCTTCACAATGACGGCATAGCTGCCTGCCTCAAATATTTACGAGACAATGGACAACCCTCAGATATCTACCCCAAATGCACTGTCAAACTCATCCATTCCATCCTCACCCATAACAATTTTACATTCAACAACAAACACTTTGTCCAAATCATAGGAATAGCCCTGGTTACTAGGATGGCTCTCCAATATGCCAATCTCTTCATAAGCCACCTTGAAGAATTTCTGGACAAATGCACCATGAAACCAATGATATACAGGGAAACATCAATGGTATTTTGATCGTCTGTACAGACAGCTTAAACTCCCTCACAGATTTCCAACAGAACTTCAACAACCACTACCTGTCCATTTAACTCTCTCTGGAAAACAAACAAACAAACAAACAAACAAACACACACACACACACACACACACACACCTTCCTGACCATCACAATCAGCTTTAATAATGGATGCCTACAACAACTATATATACAAAACACACAGATCACCACCCCTACCTTCATAGGTTCAGTAATCACCCCAAACACACCAAGAAATCAATTATCTATAGCCAGTCAATCAGATACCACAGAATATGCTCTGAGGAGAAAGTCTGGGATATACACCTTAACCCACTTAAAACCACCTTCATCAAATAAGGACACTCCACCAGAGAAGTAGATCATATCATGAAACAGGCCAACCGAAACCCCCGAGAGAACCTGCTTCAATACAGATATAAAACCCCGTCTGACCACACACCCTAGTTGTTACCTACCTACCACTCCACACAGGAACCCATACTCATCAAATAATTACAATTACTCGATGGGGAATCCATCCTGAAAGAAATCTTTCCTGAACCCCATTTCTGCCCTTCAAATAACCCCCCAACCTCTCCAAGTTCATCATCAGAAACAAGCTCCCCAACGACACACCAATTGAAAACAGCACCAGACACTGCCAGAACAACAGATGCAAAATCTTCAGACATATTTCCACTGCTACACTGATCAATACCCCATACAACACACCTTTCAAAATCTATGGATCCTACATATGCCTATCACAACATGTGGGGTGCACTAAATGTCCCAATAACAACAATGTAGGCGAAACCAGACAATCACTACACTCTCAAATGAACTCACACAGGAAAATGATAAAAGACAAAAACACCATATCACCTGTTGGTGAACACTTTTCACAAAGCGATCATTCTATAGCTGACCTATCAGTCCTCATCCTCAAAGGAAACCTGCAGAACACTTTCAAAATATGATCTTGGGAGCTTAAATTCATTACTCTGCTAGACACTAAAAATCATGGACTGAATACAGACACAGGATGTGTGGCTTATCACAACAATCTGTAACCCGCCTTTTTTGTCCAATGACTGCAGAGGTGTTAATGGGCTATTACCCTGAACAGTCCCTTACAATATGTGCTAACTACTGTACATATCCTAAACAATCTGTTCCACCTTGCATTTTGCTATCATGCTGGGAGTACATTTCCTAGACCTGAAGAAGAGCTCTGTGTAAGTCAAAAGCTTGTCTCTCTCACAAACGGAAGTTGGTCCAATAAAAGATATTAACTCACTCACCTTTTCTCTCATGTAAATTGGTAGTTATATTTTCTCTTGTTATCCATTTCACTCTTTTCTCTTCCTTCTCTTGTTTTTTCTCCTTTTTGTTTTTTGGCTTAAACTCTGTTTTGCTCTCTTGCTTTTTTGGTTCATCTCCCCTGCTAACTCCTTCCTCTTCATTTCCCTAACCACCTGAAAGCTGCCTGCCCTGGAGTAGAGTGCCCATTTCTAGTTTCATAGGACTAAGTTGCACGGCTGTGTAGAGCATCTTTGACCAGTCGGCTACTGTCTACACCTGTAAACCTCTCTCTCTAAAGGAGCTGCCCACAAAGCTGGATGCATTATGTCCTACTGACAGAATAGAGAGAGAAAGCTTTACCTGAAAACTACCAAAAGCTTTACCTGAAGACTAGGTAGCTTTCTATTAGCAGTTCCTTTTCACCTTTCCAAATCCCCAACTGCCACCTCAGATTAGTCTAATGCAGGGGTTCTCAAACTTCATTGCACCACAACTCCCTTCTGACAACAAAAATTACTTCACGACCCCAGGAGGGGGGACAGAAGCCTGAGCCTGCCCCAGCCCCACTGCCCTGGGTGCAGGGGTCAAAGCCTGACCCTCACTGTTCTGGGCAGGGAGGCCAAAGCTGAAGCTCAAGGGCTTCAGCCCTAGGCAGAGGGCCTGCAACCTGAGACGAGCCACTCAGGGCTGAAGCCCTCAGGCTTTGGTTCGGCCCTGGGCAGTGGGGCTCGGGTTTCAGCCCTGGGCCCCAGCAAATCTAAGCCAGCCCTGGTGACCCCATTCAAGGGGGGTTGCGACCCACTTTGGGGTCCCGACCCACAATTTGAGAACCGCTGATCTAATGCCTCTTGAAATTATACCCCCCACCCGCACCAAAAAGGTTAGAAAACACCTCCTGAAAAATTAAGTTTCACATATTCCTCTGAATTTGTTTAACACTCAAAAGCTGTAAGACTCCGTTTTCATATCTTATAAGTTCTTAAGTATCTGCTCTCTTCTATGTGCACAATGCTCTTTAATGCTAATGAAACATGCAGAGGACAGAATCCTTAAAAGTTACAATATTTTACTTAATACTATATTCTGTCACTTACCTAGAACTGCCATCACTGTGCCATGCTTTCTCTTCATCTTCTGATGTTCCACCACTGGCAACAACTGCTTCTCCTTCCTAACAAGGAAATGATAGATATTTACTTTGTGGTGTTAAACTGAAAACTATAATTACAGTTAATACTTGACAGAACCATTATAATTCAAAGTCTGTGAAGCTTTCCATTAGAAGCTGTATCTTTCAGGGACTTATAAGTCAACCATTAAATACAAATTTTCAACTTAAGTACATATTTTCTTTAAGGCGATTTAGTTGAATTCTTTGCTATTTAAATAAGAACAAAAACAACAAATGTATAATGTATGGAAGGCAGAAATCTAGTGGATGGGACCCAGTAAACCTAGGTCCTTGGTTCTGCTATTGACTTCCTGTGACCTTCAGAAGTCACTGAGGGTTTTCTACCTTGGAACAATCAAGAAAATTAATCCAAATTAGCTAAAGGTGTGAATTTAAAGTGGATTAGTTACTCTGCATTAAACCCCTGTGTGACCATCACATCTGACGAAGTGACTATTCACCCACAAAAGCTTATGCTCCAATACGTCTGTTAGTCTATAAGGTGCCACAGGATTCTTTGTCGCTTTTTACAGCTCCAGACTAACACGGCTACCCCTCTGATACTTGATGTGTGAACACACTCATTCAGAATTGAAGTGGCCATTTTGGTTTATTTTAATTCAGTGAATTCAGCCACTTCAATTGTGAGTGTCCACACAGAATTTAATGCAGAGTAACTAATCCACTTTAAATTCACACCTTTAGTTAATTTGGATTAATTTTCCTTAGTGTCCCCATGTAGACAAGCCCTTCTCTCTGTTTCTTTGTCTTGTCTATTTAGACTGTTAGCTCTTTGGGGAAAGTACTATCTTTTACTTTGCATATGTACAGTACCTACCACAATGAAGCTCTGATCTCAGTTGGGGCATCTATGCACAACTGTAATGCTAATATACAACAGCAGCATAAATGCTTTCTGTCAAATGCTTTTGTGTTTCTGTAACAAAAATATATGCATCCATTTAGTTTTAGTTTATACTATGGACCCAAATATCTTGGTTTTTAACTTAAAAAAAATATTTCCAGTTAATGGTCCACTGACCTAAGGTAGAAATTAGCTACATAGCATCCACCGTAACTACTTTTTTTTAATGCTTAGGTATACCATAAATAATGTATATTATATGCACTGCATAAACTTCATACCACGTATTGAAAGCAAACACTGAATCCCACAGAAATAGCTAAAATATATCTTGTCTATTCACAAGAACAGTGCATACATTGGAATAGCTCATTTGCAAAAAGGCTTTTTTGGAAGGGAAATACAATTCTATTATTTTAAAAAAATTACAAATACAAGCATGCTGAGGAACTTTAAATTAAATTGGAATGTTGGGTAAGAATAGTTTAATTTGTGTTATCTGTTTAAAAGAGACTTAAATCCATTAAAGCCTATTCTAATGCTGTATCACAATTATGTAGATCAAATATTTCAAAAATGAAGAACAAGACGTTTAAGTGTAAGAATGTATACAAATATTAATCATGTTTTCAGTTTTTTTCTACTATGAAGTGGCTAAAATGCACTGTGGAGTTCAGTGTTTGCTGCATCAATTTTCAGTTCAAATATGCTGAATCTGCTGAACAAACAAGATTTTTCTTTTAAAATGCCAGATCTGTACATTCCCATAGAGTTTTGTAAGACAACTTGGATACTTTCATTCTCATACACTATCAGCAATAAAGCCCATGGAGGCCACATTCTGTCATAAGTTACACTTGTGCAACCTCTTTGTATTCAGGGTATTGCACAGGTGTAACAGAAGAGATTTAAAACTTGCAACTGGAACTTAGTTAACAGTTAGAGACGAAATTAAATCCAGATTTATGTCCCATCATTGCATTGAATCTGCAGTGGTAATGAGTCAAAAGCCTTTATTTCTGTCACGGAAGTAAGTTAATATGACTAACATTTCAAGAACTGCTCCATAAAAAGGTGCCATTGTTACATAGTTACCTTTAAGAGCAGGTCATTTTAAAGTGTTTAACAAAAATCAAGGGATGTCTAAGACAAAAGCAACACTGGCCCACTTATTTGCAATACTAACAAAGTGACCCACAATTCAGCTATCTGTCCGTACATCTTGGTTCTTAGAATAGCACCTAACACTGTGATATCTAATCTACTCTTTCTCCAAAGATGCCCCTCTAGAACAAATTGGGGACACAATGGCAGTACAAAATAAGGCAGATTGCAAGTGCCTTATTACACTAGTTCAGGGATTGGCAACCTTTCAGAAGTGGTGTGCTGAGTCTTCATTTATTCACTCTAATTTAAGGTTTCGCATGCCAGTAATATATTTTAACGTTTTTAGAAGGTCTCTTTCTATAAGTCTATAATATATACCAGTAACTATACTATTGTTGTATGTAAAATAAATAAGGTTTTTAAAATGTTTAAGAAGCTTCATTCAAAATTAAATCAAAATGCAGAGCCCCCCGGACTGGTGGCCAGGACCCGGGCAGTGAGAGTGCCACTGAAAATCAGCTTGCGTGCCGCCTTTGGCACGCGTGCCATAGGTTGCCTACCCCTGCACTAGTTCAATTAATAAGAATATCCTTGGTTTTGCAACACTTCGTTTCTCCTTCTCCTATATTTCTCTTTAAATCATTTATGTTATCATCAGCAAAGTAACTTTCTTCTGTGTTGGAAAATGATGAGCAGAGTTTCCTTAACTACTGATAATGCTGGTCCCTGACTAACTACCCAGGTATGTTGAAACAATTTTATTATGTCATGTAAATCTCACATGCTAATACTGGGATGGTTTGTCTCTGAATTTGTGTAAGAATTTGGTCATATTCTTACCTATGAAATACTACAGACCCAGGATTACATTTAAACACTCAAGCTCAATATGCATGTCTAAACAAGTAATTTCCCCTCAATTTTGCATGCCTTTCTAAACAGTCAGCTTGTTGTGCCATGACCAAGGGACATATTTTTAAAACTCTCTACACACAATTTATGCATATCCAAACCTGGGTTTGAGAGTACAGGTTAGGCACATAAAGAAGTTTGTGCACACTTAAAAATCTGAAGCTGCATTTTTAGGAAATCTATTTAGACACAATATTTGTATGTGGAAGAGGTGTCTTTATCAAAGTGCAATATAAAAATTTACATACAGTTATAATTTTGATCAGCATAAATTTAAACATGCATGCATTTTAATGATTTTTTTTTTCATTTAAACCTTGCAGAAAGTAAAACTTTTTATATTAGAAATGATAGAAATTATATCCTTCTGGCTATAAATAATTAGTTCAACCCTTACTGAAGCTTATCCCACTTATGTATTTTATTTCAGACCTCTCTCATTTTATTTTATTATATATAAAATTTGTATAATATGATTCCACCTGTGTTTTTGCTGTTTCATTTACAGTTGTATCAAGTCTACAGAAATCTGCTATTCATACTTCAATCCTTCCATGTAAACCTTGCTAAACTTGTAAACTCAATATACAAAAAAAAAGTCTGCCCTGCGTAGACTGAAATGTATGCTGAGATGCTTAAATTTAATACCTTTTGTGTTTTTGTCAATGTTTTCATCTCTGGGCATTTTTAAAAATACAGATTTTGACTCAATTTGATCCACTATACTCTGTGGAGAATGAAATACATTTGAAATAGCATTTGCAGGTGTAATTTAAATTTCTTTTGAAAATAAGCATTCCAAATATATATACACAAATAGTTTATATAAATTAACACCTTTCCACTTCGACAGTAAATTTGTAGGCATAGTTGAAAGATTGCCAATGCACTTGTTATTACCTGAACAACTGTGAAAAGTTAGCTCAGTATCTAATTTAAACATACAAAGTAATCAACAATAAAAATGTTTGCTTTTGAACTTGAGCAACAATATTTAGCATAACAATGTAAACAATTTATAATGTAGCCTACTGATTCAGAGTCTTACATCTGAAGAACTGTTTCCATTTTCTAACTCTTCAGCAGGCCTGGCAGTTTCTTCCAATGCATATCTGGTACGGTAATTGTGCTGGTTTGCCTGTTGCTTTCTTGAGTCTCCAGGATCTAATATATGATCATGAGAATGGTTCTATAAGGATACGAAAATTATATAAGAATCAATATATACTTGAACACAAATGATTTTCAATAAAACCTCATTAGTATTCTGTTAATGAATAAAGTTCTAATACTGCTTAGAACTTCTCTGGAATTTTGTAGTGGCAAAAATGTACATTTTACAAATAGTTCAAAAATCAGAAAATTGAGAACAAGGGTCAAGAAAGTCAAATGCTAATAAACGGAAACTCAATGAAAACCCATGCACATGTGCTTAAGGGCTGTAACGGTCATTCAGTACATCCCTGGACCACTGAATTTCTCTCATAGACATAAAAGGAAAAGTTATCTTGACTTACCAAAAATTTCCTCGATCTTAATTACAAAGTCCAAAGAATGGCCTCTCAGCCTGCATACATCTATGTCAGACCTGTCAGCCACTGACAGAAGAGGGTGCCACCAGCTACACTGAAGAGCCTGCCACTGAAACAGGTTCCATTGCAACAGATATCCCTTGTGGACTGAAATTTATTAATGAGCTTATATGAACTAAAACAATAAACTGTAAATTCCTACTGCAGAGCATTTCTTTATGAACCAATTTGAATGAACTGAAAGAGAAAGATTTATTCTTTTGGCCAATGAAATACTCCAAACAAGGAATGGTGGAACCTGTGGAGCTTATAACTCAGAGAAAGGAAATTTTCGGTAAGTCAAGAAATGTTCCTATTCTCTTTGGTTTACAAGGTCCACAGATCTGTTAACCTAATAGGATTTTATCAGAGTCTTCAGGCTGGCAATCAAGCAGAACTACATACAGGGTTAAAAACTCCTTCTCTACTTCTACAAGATCACAGCATCGGGTACCCTCCTATCAAAGTCAGCATCCATCAATGCCACAATATCTAGCTTATAAAATTTTGAGAAGGTATGGATGGACAATCAAGTGGCTGCTTTGCAGATTCCATCATACAGTTTGTAAGATCTTTCAGCCCAGGAAGCTGCTACTATTCACAGCAAGTGAGCTTTGCTGCTGTTTTCTGGAGCGAGACTGAAGCTTAATGGATGCACTGTATCAGCCTTCTTGAACTAGCAGATTTGTATACCCGCTTTCCTTTAGATGCCAAATAATAGAGAATATTAGAGTATTGGACTTTTGAACAATCTGTGTGCAAGGGATGTAGATCTTGAGGCCTCTATGAATACCCAACATCTGCCAAAACTCTCTTGGGTCAGATGGTTTTGAAAAAATAGGGAAATACAATTTGGGGGGGTTCTGTGAAAATCCAAGTTAATTTTGTGGATAAAGGCCAATCTGTTCAAAGAATCACCTTATAAAAGTAGACTATGCTGCACTGTACCTCAACAGAAAAAAGTTTTAAACCCCAAGCTCCAACACCCTCCAGGCAGAGCTGATGGTTACCAGGAAAGCCATGTTGGTGGGGAGGAAATATATGCAGTCCTTCTGAAGGGATCAAAAGGATGCAGATTCAGGGTATAAAGAGCAAAACTGAGGACCTTGGGGGAACTCAATTAATCTTAGAAAAGGCCTGATATCACAGCAAAAAGAGATCTTCTTCCTGCCTGTGGAGAAAAGTATCTTAGATAATGCAGCCACTTATCCTTTTAATGCTGAAACTGTAAGACCTTTGATCAGATCCTCCTTTGATCACTATCCCAAGATCTGTGATATAGATGCCAAAGGAGGAGAGAAGCTAAGTATCTTGCACCACCGCCTGAACTTCCACCTGGCGTAGAATAAAGAATTTGTGGAAACTTTTCTAGATGCCAGAAGAGTGGAGATTATACTTTGAGTATTCTCTCTCTCATGGGAGAGTGGTCAGAATTCAGGCAAGTTAGTCTTAAGTACTCTTGACTTGAGTGACAAATTGGTCTGTGGGATGCCAATCCTATCTTAAGGAAGGACAATGGAGTTCAGCTGAACCATACTGAGGAGTTCAGAGAACCAGGGCCAATACAAAGCCACTAATATTACCAATCAATGCCCTCTCCCTCTTTATTATTCTGGATAGCTCTGTGTAACAGAGGAAAAGGAGATACATACAGAAGGACTACTGACCACCTTGCTGGGAGAGAGCATTTGTATCCTATTGCCCTTGGATCGCTCCTGATTGAGAGAAAAAGGAGGGGGACTTTGCCATTTGTGTGTAATGCAAACGGTTCCATCAGAAGCATCCCAAATTTCTTCAGCAGGAACCGAAACACTTGTGTGAAGATTCCACTATGCGCGATCTAGCTTTTCCCCGCTTAGCCAGTTGGCAGCAATGTTTTATTTTTATTTGACTATGTAGAGTTTGGATGGACTAGAGATTTTGTTCCATCCAGGACATCAGAAGGTAGACCTCATTGTGCAGGGATGATGATTGCATTCTATTTGTTCATATAGTCCATTGCACTGGTGGTGTCTATAATGATTAGTACACGGGAGTGTACCCTGGGACCACAGTGAATTGCCCTGAGCTCTTAATCAGTTTATACTGTTTCCTCTCATGTTCTGTTTAAGTTTCCTGTACTGAATTTACTATGAGAGTTCCCCATCCCTTGAGGCTAATATCGGATATGAGCCCTATTCTATCCAGCTTGGCCATGGGAAATCTCTTGTTAAAACAATATGTGCAGAGAAAGTTGGACTCTCCTGGTGGGATGAACAAAAGGTGTAAAGAGGCAGGGACAGTGGATGTGACTGGAAGAGGGTCTCGTGTACACTTAGGCTCATTGCCCTTTGTCAACACGTGACATGAACATCCCAGACAATGTTATCAGGGAGCAAACTAAAACTTTTCAGAGACTGCAGGCCATCCTGAACAAAGTAGTCAATTTGTGTTCTCTCTCTCAAGAAATAAAAATTCGGAGAGACTGCATGTTGATTTCAACCCTCATATGAGCTATCCACTGCATGATGTTCAGATGGCTCTTTTCCCAGTTTAGAATGGCACAGAGGTCTTTGAATGGCACAGAGGTCTTTGGGAATCAAGAGTGTTTGTACTACTGTGTCTCTGGATGCAACCCTTACCAACTGATAATCCAGGAGTTGACAGAAACAAACTCTTCCCTCTGCCTGAGGACAGCTATCAAGACAAGTCATACCTTTGTAAATAAGCTAGGGCTGTGGAAAGGCCAAAGTACAATGAGCTGCATTGGAAGTGCTAGGATTCAAAGCCCAAAAACAGAGAAATTGTAGCAAGACTGATGAATGGGGACATAGAGGTAAGCATCTTTCAAATCTATCGTCGCCAAGGGGGAATTTAACATTTCCATCTTGTATCTCAGCTTTCTCAGGAACGTGTTGAGATGCTTCAGGTCAAGCATTGCCCTGCTCACCTCTAATTTCTTTTTGACCAGGAACAAAAGGGAGTACACAAACCTTGTTGCCTCCCTATGGCTAGGACTGCTTCTATTGCCCCAATTTACTGGAGATGAAAGATAGCTGACTGCATTTCCCCAATCTTCTTAGGGCCCACTGGACTGGGAGAAGGGATAAATCTGGAAGGAGGGAGAGTGAGCAGATCCCTCTCTCTGGATAATCTCTATAACCCAATTGTCAGAGATGATTTAAGGCCAATGACCTGCAAACAGGAGGAGATGACCATTAATGCTCTAGTCCATACCAGACTACTTTGGCAGTGAGTCATGAGTTATGTTCAGGAGGACCAGATGGTCCTATGGATATCTCATCCCTGCACTGGCTGCCTCTGGATCTAGACCATTTTCCCCCTGGAGAAGCTGGGATTTTCTTGTCTATTAAGCCTTCTGGTCTGGAAACTTTGAAAGGATTACTTGGATTTGTAATAGATCTAAAATTCCCTGCTGGGGAGCTTGGTAGGAGTCTGGGTTTTCATTGATTTTAGGAGTCGCCATCACTTTATCCACTGGTTCCCCAAATAATTTTCCTTCTGAATACTTTGATGAAGCTTAAGTCACTTTAGCCTGAATAGCTGTCCTTCATTCATACAGCCACATATACTGACACATAACTCCAATGTAGCACATGGCTCTTGCTGAGTACCAGAGTGCATCCAGAGAAGTATTAGAAATTAAAGTTGCTGACAGAGGACTCTTTCTGAAAGAGACATCCAAATCATAGGTATTGCCATGTCTTTAAGTTAGGGATGTAATGGATTTGAAGAATTCTAACTTGACGAGCTTTTCCTCCTTTTCTATCTCCTGTCCTTCCTATTCTGAATGTAACAGTTGTCCCTCCTCCCAGGAGGACACCGAGGAACTGCATCTGCAAGATCTGGATTTATGCTTCCTTCTCTTAGACTGGCCCCTTCCTGAATGACCAGCATCAGAAGACCCTGAAACAGATGTAAAGGATTCCAGTTCCTGCATCTGGATGTAGGCACTAGTACTTCAAGCCTTTAGTGATTTGATTTGAACCTGTGATTGCAGAAGACTATTTGTACTTTTGGCCAGCTGATTCACCAGCATCTCCCATGTAAGATAATTATTTTTTTCCTTATAGCTTTGAATTATAAGGCCCATCCGTTGCCACTTGAAAGCATTCCCATTATTGATGACTTAAACTTTAGATGGACACATAGACAACACATCTATCTTGTGCAGCTTCAATAGTTTTTAATATGAAGACATTTCTCTGAATTACTGAAATTGTGTAATGAGAAGGTCACTCACCATGTGCAGTAACTGAGGTTTTTTTGAGATGTCTCCCTGTGGGTGCTCCACTTCAGGTGATTGTGTGCCTCTGTGCCTCTAGTTGGAGAATTTCGACAGCAGAACCCAGTTGGGGCACACATGCACTCTCCCCGACTCACGCCTGTGCAGCAGTTAACTAGTGCTATATGGCCAACTCTCCCCACAGTTCATTCTCTACTGCAGAGGAGCCTGTCAGAACTCCAAAGTTGAGGGGAGGAGGGTGGGAAGTGGAGCATGCACAGGGACACACACCTCAAAGAACCTCAGTTACTGCACAAGGTGAGTAATCTTCTCTTCCTCTTTGAGTGATGTCCCTCTGGGTGCTCCATTTCAGGTGACTGTAGAGCAGTGTCCCTCCGTGGAAAGGAGGGGCTTTGGAGTTGGATGTGTGATCGATAACAGGACCGTGAGTCCTAATAAAGTATCAGATGTTGAATCTTGCTCGATTGCGTAGTGTTAAATGAACGTGTGGTCTGATGCCCAATGGTTGCTTTACATATGTCCATAATAGGCACATTATTAAGGAAGGCTATCGATGTAGCAGCAACCTGGTAGAATGTTGGTAGTAGTAGAGATGAATGCACTCTGAAATCCATTTGGAGAGTGTTTGCTTAGCTATAGCTTCTCCTTTAGATCTCTTTGTAGTTGAGAGAAACAGTTTTAGTGCATTCCTGAATGCCTTAGTCTCTTCGAGATGAAAGGCTAGTGCCCTTCTAACATCTGGAGTGCCGCTTCTTGCCTGTTCTTATATGACTTAGGGAAGAATGCGTGAAGATGGATGAGTTGGTTGAGGTGGAACAAAGAGGGTACTTAAGGTAGAAATTTAGGATGTGGTCGTAGAGTGACCTTATTCTTGAAAAAGAACATGTGTGGGGGGGTATGCCATGAGGGCCCCAATATCTCTTACAGGTCTTGTGGTCGCGATGGCAACAAGGAAGGCCATTTTCATCCTATTGACTTCAGGCCATTTCTCATTTGTCCAGATCATTTTCAATTATAATTCTATCCTCCAGAGCACTCACAACCCCTCCCAGCTTGGTATCATCCACAAACTTTATAAGTGTACTCTTTATGCCATTATCTAAATCATTGATGAAGACATTGAACAGAACTGGACCCAGAACTGATCCCTGCGGGACCCCACTTATTATGCCCTTCCAGCATGACTGTGAATCACTGATAACTACTCTCTGGGAACTGTTTTCCAACCAGGTTTGCACCCACCTTATAGTAGCTCCATCTAGGTTGCATTTTCCTAGTTTGTTTATGAGAAGGTCATGCAAGACAGAACCAAAAGCTTTATTAAAGTCAAGATATAGCACATCTACCGGTTCCCCCCTATTGACAAGGCTTACCCTGTCAAAGAAAGCTATCAGGTTGGTTTGACACAATTTGTTCTTGACAAATCCATGCTGACTGTTACTTATCACCTTATTATCTTCTAGGTGTTTGCAAATTGTTTGCTTAATTATTTGCTCCATTATCTTTCCGGGTACAGAAGTTAAGCTGACTGGTCTGTAATTCCCTGGGTTGTCCTTATTTCCCTTTTTATAGATTGGCACAATATTTGCCCCTTTTCAGTCTTCTGGAATCTCTCCCGTCTTCCATGACTTTTTAAAGATAATCGCTAATGGCTCAGATACCTCCTCAGTCAGCTCCGTGAGTATTTGAGGATGCATTTCATCAGGCCCTGGTGACTTGAAGACCTCTAACTTGTCTAATTGGATGAGCCAAGCTTGAAAATCCATTGACTTTATGGTGACAGGTTGTGATGGCTGCAAGGTGTATTCTCAGTGAAAGATCCAATTTTTTTATTTGACATATATAGTCCAGGACTAGTGATAGAGTGGAGGTGGTGTCTCTGATCTGTTTGTTCTGGCACCATGCATGGAATCTCTTTCATTTGTGGAGGCAGGCTGAGCGTTTAGTTGACCATCTGCTATTTAGCAAGACATCCTTTACCTCTTCTGAGCAGGTCATCTCCTCACCTGGGAAACTTGACGGAGCCATGCTCTCAGGTGGAGTATCTCCAGGTTCAGGTGCAAGATCTGGCATGTATCTTGTGACAGACCATGTGGAAGAAGTGGGAGAATGTGCAGTGAAGATGCCGACATCTGCTTCAGGTATGGGAATCAAGTTTGTCTCTGCCATGTGGGAGCTATCAAGATGACTTTGGATTGGTCGGTCTTAATCTTTTGTATGAGCCTGGACAACAATGGGGTAAGGAGGGAAAGCGCAAAGGAGAAGAGCATACCATCTGAGTAGGAAGGCACCACCCATAAATCGTAGCCCCAACTCTGCCCTGGAACAAATGCTGGGCATTTGTTGTTCTGACTTATGGCAAATAGATCTATGGTGGGAAATCCCCATTGTCAGAATATGTCTTGTATCACCAAGATATTTATTTAACACTCATGATTGAGGGAAAACTTTCGGCTTAATATGTCCGCTGTAGTGTACTGACATCCTGGTAGGTAGGAAGCTGATATGGTGATGTTGACCAGTTCCTCAGTCTTGATGCCTCGATGCAGAGGGAGTGTGACCTCGCTCCTCCGTTTGTTTATATAGCGACGTTGTCCGTCAGGATCTTTATGGTTTTGTTTTTGATCATGGGCAAAAAGTGTGCAGATGCGTTGTGAACTGCTCACAGTTCCAGTGTGTTTATGTGCACTGCTGATTCCAGAGGAGACCATCTGCCCTTTGCTGTGAGGTTGTTTAGATTGGTGAACCAGTCCACTAAGGAGGATTGTGATTATCATTGCAGGGGAAAACTGTAGAAAGGGGACTCCTGCATACATGTCATGTGAATGGGTCCATCACCGTAAACAGTCCTTGACCTTTCATGGTATGCTGAGAGGCTTGCTCAAACTGTTTTTGTGTGTGATATACACTGTCCTGAGCTACCCTTGTAGGCAGTGCATGTGTAGTATGGCATGTTTTATAGCGTAGGTGGTTGCTGCATGTGGCCTAACAGCTGGACGCAAGTCCAGGCAGATGTTTGTGAACTGTTCACCATAGTGTTGATCAGATTCACGAAGGTGGCAAATCTGTGTAGTGGTAGTGAAGTTTTCACCTCCAAGGTGTTTAGGGGAGCACCAATGAATTCTAGTTCTTGTACTGGTGTCACCATTGACTTTTGAATGTTTATTTGAAGACTGAGTTTTGTAAAGAGTGACATTGTCTTTCCTGTGGCTTCGATGGCTTCTTCCCGAGTGAGGGTCTTGAGCAGACAGTCGTCTAAATATGGGTATATCACGACCCCTTGCTTGCAGAGGTGGGCTGCCACCACTGCTAGAACTTTGGAAAAGACGCGGGGGTGGGGAGGGGCGTGGAAAGGCCAAAAGGAAGTACCTTGTACTGATAGTGATCTTGTCCCAAAACAAATCGGAGGAATCGCCTGTGCGATGGATGTATGGAAACATGAAAGTATGAGAATTGCAGGGCGAAGGCCAAAAACCAGTCCCCTTATTCCAGTGCTGGGATTATTGTTGCTAAAGTAACCATCCTAAACCACTGTGTTTTATTGAATTTGTTTAGGTTTCTCAAATTGAGAATGGGCCTCCATCCCCTGGTCTTTTTCTGGGTTTAGAAATAATGATAGAACCACACCCAATTGCAGAAGATGGTCTACTTCCTGTCTCAGAAAGTGCTCGTGAGAGGAGTCCCTGAAGGGGGTTGGGGGGGGGGGGGGGGGATAGGGAAATGGAGGTGAACTGGATGGAATAATCAGTGGTGATAATTTCCAGCACCCATTTGTCAGAAGTAATAATTTGCCATGCTGGGTAGAATGGTGTCAAATGGTCGGTAAAGGGATGGTTGGTAGAAAGTAGTTTTAGAAACAGGAGTTGGGAGGTCTCTCGGGCCCCTGACCAAACCCTCAAATGTGATGTTTCGATACAGGTTGTTGCGACATAGGAGGCTGAGATGGGAGTGGCCTACATCTTGTGGGTCTCTGCTTCTGCCTCTGTGGATGTGTGTAAGGCACTGGTCTCGAGCACTGTGATGGATAACATCTGCCTTGTTTTTATGCAGGTGTGTAGATGCCTAAAGACTGAAGAGTCACTCTAGAGCCTTTCAACATGTGGAGGGACTCATCAGTCTTACCTGCAAATAACTTTGGACCTTCAAAAGGGAGATCCTCTATGGTGGATTGCACCTCCTTTGGGAATCTAGACAAATAGAGCCAAAAGGCCCGTCACATCACTATGGAGATTGCAATGGATCTTGCCGCCGTGTCTGCTGAGTTTAAGGATGCCTGCAGAGCTGTTCTTGCCAGGAGATGGCCTTCAGAGATAACTGACCGAAATTGCTCTTCTTTGTCTTCAGAGATGAAGTCAATAAATTCTGACAGTTTGGAGTAATTTGTGTGATTGTTTTTGCAATCAAGGCTTCATAGCTGGCTATTGTGAACTGTAATGTTGCTGATGAATAGGACGAAAAATATCCAGTATTTTCCACTCTGCGACGAAAAATATCCAGTATTTTCCACTCTTCATCATACGGGTGGTCCTCAAATGGTGTTGCTTGCCCTGCTGGTTGACCACCTCTACCACCAATGAGTTTGGCTGGGAGTGTAAAAATAAAAAGTCTAGGTCCTTCAATGGGATGTAATACTTCGTATCTGCCCTTTTACAAGTACACCTCTACCCTGATATAACGCTGACCTTGGGAGCCAAAAAATCTTACTGCGTTATAGGTGAAACCGCATTATATCCGCCGGAGTGCTTTGATCCACCGGAGTGTGCAGCTCCCCTCTCTCTCCCCCCCCCCCCCACCCGAGCACTGCTTTACAGCATTATATCCAAATTCGTGTTATATCGGGGTAGAGGTGTAAGGGGGTTTGTTGTGAGTGTCTACCAAATGGTCGTGGCGGGAGCCATGAATGCCTCATTTATGGGAAGGGCAATTTTGGAAGATGCACACATGTGTAATATGTCCAACAATGTGAGGTTGCTGAGTCCCAACATTTCCAGGGGGATTTGGAGCGTGTCTACAATTCTTTTAAACAGCTCCTGAAATTACTTAAAATCATCTCCTGTTGTAGGTGGCAGAGGCATAATGGTCTCATCGGGAAAGGAGAAGGTATTAGTTGCAGGAGTGGCCTCTTGATCTAGAGTCTCCTGTTTCCCCAAAAGTCTTCCCGGGGACCTTGCAGGGTCCCACCTCTGACACTGATGGGGAGCGTCTGTCTTTCCCTGGAGGTACTGGAATAATAATTGCCGATATACAGCTTACAGGTCCCGATATGATCACTGTAGCAGGAATGGCATTAGTGGAGACATCCATGGATGTCCATTACCACCTCTGGAAGTCGGCTCTGGAATAGTGTCCTGGCTGTTCCTGTAGAGCTGGTCTGATGATTCCCTGGATGGGTGAAGAGTGTTGTGAGGAATAAACATCTCCCTCCTTATCGTTGTCCTCGATAAAAAAAAAAAAAAAGAGGGGCAGATCTGTTTTTTGGCATCAGTGCTGAATGTACTGACACTATATCGATACTGAGAAGAAGTGATTCCAGTGCTGCAGTACCTAATAAGTCCTTATGTCGGAGAAACTGCTGCGTTCCAAGAGATCTCAGCACTGAAGATGGCATCTGCGGGAATTGTTGTGGTACCAGGAGTGGTTGCAGTGCTGGAGAGATTCTGAGGGTGCCTATACCAAAGGAGGTAAAGTAGACATCAGTACCGGTACCATGCATGATGCTACAGGCGCGAGATCGGAAGAGCAGAGTGCATGTGTAGCCCAAACAGGTACTGCTGTCGAAATTCTCCAACTAGACGTTACAGAATGTACAATCACCTGAAGTGGAGCACCCACTGGGACATCACTCGAAGAGCCCAACAGTTTCATGAAAATTCAGAGAGTTGGAGGTATGAATAATCTTAC
Organism: Trachemys scripta elegans; assembly: GCF_013100865.1. Lineage (NCBI taxonomy): Eukaryota > Metazoa > Chordata > Testudines > Emydidae > Trachemys > Trachemys scripta. Next base: position 143,793,211 of record NC_048300.1, on the reverse strand, counting down.
ACCCCAATGAATTATTTGAACCAGTAAGCTTTAATTAAGAGCCTTCCTTGACGTTACTCCTCAAGACACTGACATATGATTGAAAAAAATCAATCTGAAGGGCAGCTCTATTTGAAAAGGGACAAAAATGGCACTATGGGGTTCTATATTTATTGGGTCTTACTAATTCCATAAAAAAATTTACTCATTTATAGGTAAAAAGAGGTTTATCCTAATTGTGTAGACTGAGTAGACTGTTGGTCCTTCCTCAGTTGAGACTGAGACAACACATCTTCTAATCTTCTCTCGCTCTGGTCATCCTTCGCCATGCTTATCCATATCTCCTTGTGAGGAAACCATACTACCTCTTAGAAGACCGACCGTGTGGCTGTTTCTGTTCTCGCGGATACCACTTGGACATAGCTGTGGTCCATCTGTTGTTGCTGAGTCGGGCCACATGTCCCGCCCACCTCATTTTGCTGAGCCTGCTTTCAAACAACAACATCTCGCACTCGAGACTGCTGCCTAATTATTTTGTTGGGGGATGTGATCGCGGAGCGAAATGCCCAAAAATGTTCGTTCCATCGTCCTGCGTGACAGACAGTTGATGTTCCTCAATCTTTGTCAGCGACCATGTTTCGCTGCCATATAACATCACTGAAAGCACGGTCGAGTTGAAAAGATTTGCACGAGTGGTTTTGCTGATCTTTCCTTTGAGGATGTCCTTGATGTCACTGAATGCGCACCATCCAGCTTTTTTTTGCGTGACAGTTTGCCTTTCTGATCGTAGCACATGTTGACTTCCTGGCCCAAATAAACTTATTTATCACCCTCTTGGATCTGCTCTCCTCCAGGAGTTATTTGGGTTTTTGGCAGAACACCTGATCTCATGTATTTCGTTTTTGACCAATTAATTTTTAATCCGACTTGACTACTTTTCGCATTCAGTTCTTTAAGCTTTCTCTCAAGCTGGGCTGTATTTTTGGCTATCAGCACTATATCATCTGCGAACCTGAGATGGGTTAGCCACTCGCCATTGATATTAATCCCACCTTTCAAGTCTGCTCGTCGAAAAAACAATTCAAGACAGGCCGTGAATAATTTTGGTGAAACTGTATATCCTTGTTTCAGACCTTTCTCAATGGGGATTCAGAGGGGAGTATCAAACAGCGATATGTCCGTGCTGCAGCCAGAGTTCGCTTCCTTTAGTAATGTGATATATTTCACGCTGATGCCCTGTTCTGAAAGAGCTTCAAGGATGGCGTTAGTCTCTACGCTGTCGAATGCCTTCTCGTAGTCCACGAAGGCAATGCACAAAGGGAATTTATATTCCCTTGAACGCTCTAGTAGTTGGTTTAGAGTGAAGAGGTGGTCTATCGTGCTATAATTACTTCGAAAGCCGGCTTGCTCTCTAGGTTGTTGTTCATCCAGGTTTCACGATAGTCGATTTGTTATTATTTTAGTGAACAATTTATAGATATGCGAAAGCAGGCAGATCGGGCAATAGTTCTTTTCTCGATCGCCTTTCTTATGCAACAAGATGGTATTGGACTCTTTCTAACTGGACGGTATCCTCTGGATTTCCAGGTAGCGGCTGAACCTTTAGGTGAGAGCTTTCCAAAGTTCCTGACCTCCTGCATTAAGCACTTCTGCTGTCAGACTGTCCCTACCTGGAGCCTTCCCCTCTTTCATTTGATGGACTGTGTGGCGGACTTCACTAATGAGGACCAGGAGTATGTGTTCATCCATTTGTTGAAGTGATGGCATTGGGACGTCTATACGGGATGCAAACAGCTGGATATAGAAATCCCTATCTTCTAACTGATAACTGTTAAAAATCATCCTGGACTCTGCAGGTCAAACTGTATTCTTTCCTTGGCATACTTCATTAATAGTATTAAATATTCTTCAGGTTAAATGCAACTCCATTAGCCTTTCAGAGAAATCATGTATATGCATTTCTATATATTAACCAGATCAAAAGGAGAACAATATTATCTAACTTTAACAGGGGTATGTCTATTTCATTTCCAGCCAAGGTGCAGATTTCGTTGAAGAAGAACATGTATTATAATGATGCTAGGCCTCTGTCTATTAGACCAAATTCAAAACCAAAATACAAATAGATAGGGGTAAGATTTGGTTTTGACAAGGAGTTACTATGGAACTATTTGGGTATAGGTATGCTGGTATAATTTCCCTATGTGAACACACTATTCTGGAATAATTACTCCACTTTGCAAGTAATTTCTCTATGTACACAAGCCCTATGACTACTTTTGTATTTAGATTCCTCCTCAACTGATGCCGAAAATGTATTATGGCCTTTCCCCATACCAATTTTATTCATGTTTCTTTGTGAAATATTTTATGTTGTAACCCAAAACTTTAAATACAAATCTACCTGATCCTCCTCTTTCATAGCCTCTAAAATATTTGTTGAAAAACAAAATATTTTAAAAATGTTACCCCCTCCTCTTCATTGTTATTTTTAATGCATTTTTATAATGCAAAAGGTGCTGCAGAGAAGAGAAGAAGGAAAGCAATTTTTTAATCTATTTTTGTAATGTTTATTTTTTCTCTTGACTAGTTCTATATATTTTTTCTATTTAAGTCTTCTTAAATATTCATAGCGTACAGAATAACTTGCTTTGTTTAAAGTACAAATACTGTGCACTAATGCATATACTCTGGAAATATCTAGTGGTGAGAGTTTTGGTTGAAAGTGACAGTATCTTCTAGAAATTTATGACATTTAAGTTTGTATATCAGTAGTTTACCAGTTACCTGCTCTGCCATCTCCTGCACCTCAAGCCCCAAGTTCTTGGCCATGCACCGGAGAAGGGCTTGATGCCCCTTAAAGTCATCAGGCGGGCTAGCTCTGGAAGGTTCCGCAACTGCCTCATCCAGGGATGATGAGGAAGACTGGACCGCCTGGTGGAGGTGCTGGGGTCTTGACCACCGTGAGAGAAGGAGACTAAGGGGTGGGCATAGGTTCCTTCACCCCAACCTCAGAATGGGCTTCTGGTACCGGGACCGGTGCAGGTGGGGCCGCCGACCATTGCTCCAATGCAGTCACCGAGGAGTGCTGCAAAGTAGGCATTGTCACAATCGGGACGACCCATGCACTCCAATAAGGCCACTGCATTGGCCACTGGCTGTGCTGCCACTGCAGTGCCACAGACGGCGGAGTGGGCTCCGGTGCTCAATCACGACAATGGGACCTGGGCGATGGGCTGAACTGGTCCTCCATATCAGAGGAACCACCTTCCAGCGAACAGGGAGGAGCCATCGATGCCGGAGTTTGCTAACTGGTCATGACTACTGGCAACCACTGACGAGGTATAATTGACAAGTGACTGTACTGGGGAGAGCAGGACGGAGACTAGTGTCGAGATGGGGAATGTTTCCACTGTGCCGGCGACCAGGACCGACGCCTAGAAGACGACCGGCGTGAGAATGAATGGTGCTGGGAATAGTAGGGGGAGCGTCAACCCTGTGCCGGTGAGTAGTGCCGAGGGGATCTGGATGTCAGCCTGGGTGACCGAAAGGAATCCCGGGCCAGGTCCCAGTCGCATCAACATGTGCGGAGAAGATCAATGTCTTCTGTCCCGTGACCAGCAGTGTTCCCCTTTCCCCTGAGGTGTCTTAATGGCAGGCTTATCCTCCTGGGGAGACTTAGCTGGGTCCAGCAGCATCGAGGTCGTCATTGGAGCACGTGGAGACCTGAGCTCTGTGTGTGCCTGGGGAGCCTGGGATGACAACAGTGCAGGCAGGGGTGTGGGTCCATACCACTCCCAAGAGTCGGTGGTGGACCTGTAAGAGGGCTGGGAGCACCAACTGGAAAGGCACAATCGCGTGGCTCCTGAGTAGCCTGGGGCCAGGCCCCGGTCCCTTGGAAGATGACCTCTGGACTTTCTTGCTGGGTACCGGGGAGTGCTTCTTAGCCTTCTTCTTCGGCACCGGCGATGGCGAACGGTGCCATGAGCAGCTGGGTGCCGGCGGTGTACTGTGCACGGAGGTCAAGGCGCTCGGCGCGTTATATCTGGATGGCTCGGAAGCTGGGCGGAGGGCAGACTCCATCAGGAGAGTCCTAAAGCAGATATCCCGCTCCTTTTGAGTGCAGGGCTGAAAGTTTTTGCAGACCTGGAACTGCTCCTTAACGTGCGACTCCCCCAGGCATCTAAGGAAACTGCTATGGGGGTCACTCAGAGGCACAGGCCTGTTGCATTCCGAAACCCAGGAGACTGGGGCATACCCCGCCTGGAGCAAAGTCCCCACTGGGACCCTAACTACTAACTAACACACACTTAACAACTATTTACCACTATCAAATGCAAACTATGTACAAAGGCCCTAAGGCATGAAGTTCAAAAGGAGAAGCTGCTAGTTCTTGCTAAGCAAGAAAGGCACTCCAACTGACCACCACAGATGGTAAAAAGGAACTGAGAGGGCAAAGGACTGGCGATGCCTGACATACCGCTGCATGAGCACAGCACTCCAGAGGGTGCCACAGCTGGCCCTATGGGTACCGCTAAGGCAAAAATATCTGACGGCCACGCACGTGGGCACGCACACACCTAGAATGGAATTGACATGAGCAAGCACTCGAAGAAGAACTTATTTTATGTTTTAATCTAAACCAGGAAGTTTGGAGTGAAGCGCCTGGGAATCTTAAGCAGCGGGGCAGAGGCTGTTCAATTTCCTCTCCACATTGAGGGAGGGGTGAACGCTATGAGTTTACACTGTACAGTTCCCTGTGTATCGCAAGATGGTATAATTTTGGGTTTATAGTCCAGTGGGGGCTACCTGGGGAGACGGGGATTATTTTGTCTGTAACCTTTCTATTGTTGGTTCATGCAGTGGCTGGTCAGACAGCCTGCATGTAACTGTAGCTGGGTGTGTGTCCCTACTTATGTGAGTGCTGGTGGAAGTGTAGGACTGGGAGCGGGTCTGCAACTTGTCACAGCAGCACAGTGTGAGAGGGAGCCCAGGCTGGTGAGTCAGAGGGCTCAGTGGTACCTCAGTTCCAGGTGGCATCCTGGGGGAACCTGTCACAATTACCTCAGCCACCTTGTCTCTCTAATAAGACCCATGACAGAATAGTAACAAGACCTTTGAAAATGCATACAGTCTCAAATGAATCTTTCTTCGGAAGCTTGTCTTGTAACACACCTGAGACCTAATAATTTCAAAGCCCCTCAGAAATTATACCTACACTTCACTATCCTTGTTACCAGCCTAGAATTTAGTAGAGCTAAGGATAGGTGCAGTTTGAGGGGAAGGGGACATGAAAAGGATACCAATCATCTTCTCAGAGATTCCATAAAACAATGAATACCTAATTTTGGAGGGATTTACATAAATCTGAGAATACGATAGAGACAGATCATTTGCGTGATGTGAACTTCAGCACTATTAGGGTAATTGTTGTGGATGTACATAAGTCATCATCAACTTCCCTGTGAGTGGGGACCTTGCCAGCTCATCTCTGGAAATATTTTCCCTGGACCAGTGGAGGCCACATGACCAATCCCTTAGCCTCATACTCATTGCTATATCATAGTTACCTCAGGTATTGAGATGAATGAAGGACAAGTGCATACCTCCAGCCCACTGTAACAGAGGGACTGAAGAAAGAGCAAAGGTCAATAGCACGAGCCAAGCTGGATTTCAAAGGGGATTGGACAATTATAAGGATTAAAAAACAAACAAACAAAAAAAAACGGATATGGATCCTTCTGATTCAAGGCAACTTCTAACTGAGGAACCTTAAGAAGAAACCGACACACTACGCCCCATATTCTTCATAAAATATTGTCATACTATGATTATAGCATATCTAAGATGTATTTTATGCAAGATGGGTCTTGTGAGATATCATTGGAACGGTTATGATTTTCTGAATATGATTATCCTATTTGTATGCATTTATCATTTCTGTATCTGAAGTTAGGAATATTGACTATGTAACAATTACAAGTGGGTTTACATCTGGGGAACGCCCACCGGACAGAATGCAATCAGTCTGGATGGGCCATTAGGGAGAACATTAGGACTTTGAAGATGCTAATCTTCCACCTTCCTGAGAAGCTTCTTGGGATGCTACAACAACCTTTGACTCATGGCTGCTTTGACACTGCAAGGTCATGTAATTAAGTCACCTGGTACTGGATTCCATGATAGAATACCAGTATTTTTCCGGGGGGAGGTGCACACTGGAAAACAAAGAGTTCCCGCCATATGTAAAACCCATTTAAGACAGGGGAGTGACTTAATCAGTGTTCATTCTTGACTGAATCCCCATCCAGGATGATTGCTGGAAACATCTAAGAAATTAGGACAAAAGAGGGGGAGAAGAGCTGAGCCCAGGCTGGAAAAGGTGTCTGGTCTGTGAAAGAAATGCCTAAAACAACATTTAGGGTGAGAAATTACTACTTGTAACCAGTTTCTTTAGTGTCTTAAGCTTACGTTGTGGTTTTTGTTTTATTTGCTGGGTAATCTGCTTTGATCTGCTTGCTATCCCTTATAATCACTTACAATCCTGTGTAGTTAATAAACTTTTTGTTTTCTCTAAAACCAGTTTGTGGAATTCATAACGGGGGGGGGGGGGGGGGGGGGGAGAAAGCTGTGCATATTTTCCTCCACATTGAGGGAGGAGGCGAATTTCATGAGCGTACACTGTACATTTCTCTGTGCAACGCAAGACAATACAATTTTGGGTTTGCACCTCAGGGGGGGTGTGCACTTGAGGGCTGAGCAGTTCCCTAGCTGAAGCTTCCCATGCAGAGCTGATTTCAGTTTTCTGTGTCTTTCTGCAGCTGGGTGTGGCACTACCTGTGTGTGTGCTGGAGGAGGATTGAGGGCCTGGTTCAGCAGGATAGTGTAAAGGAGCCCAGGCTAGCAGAAAAGGCGGGCTTAGTGGTACCCCCGTATATCAGGTGACACCTCGGAGTGGGGGGTAACCCGTCACAGAAACTTCCCTTTTGAAAAGGTTATACCAAAATTGCCCACTATGAGGTTTCTTGCCTCTTCCTCTGAAGGCTAGTACCGATCACTGTAAGACAGAGAATACTGGACTAGATGGGCTACTGGTCTGCTCTGGAATGACAATTCCTATGTTCCAATGCCAATTTGGATGACTGTGGACTAATCACACCTCTGATGTGACCTGATGTGAACTCAAGGACCAGCAGGAATCCTTTGACTGCTTTCTGAGTTGCTACTCAGCACTCAAGGAGCGGAAAAAGGGCCCCAGTGTTGTGATAGCCAAGCAAATTAAATTAAGCCTGTAAAAGGGGAACAAAAAGTTACCACTCCAGTAAGGAAAGACATTTTGTAAAAACTCTGAATTTGTGAGGATACTCCACTATTACCCTGGTAGAAAACAAAATAGGAGCATTCAAAACTACTAATTCCCTGTTTGGAGTTCTGATAAACCATTGATGGGCCCTTGCCTAGCTCTAACTGCCTCCAAATCCCTAAGGGACAGCACAATTTTTATTTCTCCAGACTAAGTGTTCCAGGATAGACAAGCCCAGAAAGTTTAATTGAAAAAGTCGCACAGACCCTTCAAAAATACCAGCACCCCTTCAAGCTCTCTCTTTCACAAATATATTTTTTAAAAAGGCGTAAGGGGCCAGCAATGGTATGTCCCCAGTATGTATGGGTCTCAGACCACTACTCACCCCCACAGTCCTGCTGCTGCTCATGTCTACTCTGAAGGAATGTTTTGATATTGCCAGATGCATCAGACCTATATTTTAAAAAATCCCTCAAAGAACTGCTCATGAGAGGAGGTACTATTATGGAAAATATTCTGTCACATTTAGTGTCCCTGTTTATATAGGGGATCTGACTGGAGGTTACTCTTGGCATAACTTTTAAACACAAAAACCCATGTGATGTACATGTTAGACAAAGTTTTCTTCCCCTTGTGCAACTTAAGCAATATGCACTCTTATTCATCTGTGACAATCTCAAATAGCAATACATGCCCTCATGACCAAGATGCATAATTACAGTAATTTCTACTTGACAGGACTTCCAGAAACACAACTCATTGCTTGTTAAGAACATTATAGCAAAGTGATAGCTCTACTATAGTTAAGACTAGATTTCTGTTTTAAGCACCTTAACTCTATTTCCTGGTTTTCACATCTCTGAGTTTTGCTGACACAGACATTCTGAAAGAGCAATAAGCTATCACTGGGCAATACTAACTCTGTGTTAAAGTTATTTGCCATTTAATAATATAACATGAATAGGCAGGTGCTCTCTCAATAGCTGTAAATAAATAAAAAAAACATAATATGCCAGTTTCCCATTTTAATTTAAACTGAAGTGAGAAGTTGAGAGACATCTGTGGGCTCAATATACCAAAGTAAGTTTTATGGCAATTTCTGTAATAAAATATGGATGACTATTTACCTTAGAGAAAGAAGGTATTTTGTTCTCTCTTGGAACATGACTTGTAATGTGCTTCCTTTTCTCTTCTGATCTATAAATCTTTATTTCTTCTTCTCCCTTTGCTGTTCTCCATTCCTCCTGTCTACTGGAAGAGACAAATTAAGAAATGTTAATTTCAGAGTTTCCAGGCTTAGGCCAAAGTCCTATAGTCAGAGATCCTTTTCTTGATGATTTCTGTGTGTGAAGTAGTATAGGATGTTTATCACATTCTTGTGTTAAACAATGGTTACTTACCCTATAGTAACTGCGGCTCTTCAAGATGTTGTTGTCAGCGTGGATCCCATGATGGGTGCATGTGTCTCTCACTCGCACAAGCTTGGAATATTATTAATAGTAGTGTCTGGCAGGGCCACACGTACACCTTGTGCTTCCTTGAGGTCCCATGCAAGGGCACAGAGGGTGGAGCGGCCCTAACCCTTCCTCACAATTCAAAGCCAGTGATAGCTTAGGACCACAAAGTGTGGGTGGAGGGTGGGTCATAGGGTTCACACTGACTACATCATCTATAAGAACCACAGTTACTGTAGGGTAAATACATGCTCTCTTCTTCGAAGTATCTGTTAGTGTGGCTCCCACCGTAGGTGACTGGTAAGCAGTATCCTCTTCAGTATGATGGGCATGAGAAGTATTAACTGCATCAGTCAAACAGAGACTGAGTACAGGTCTCCCAAAGTTTGCATTTAATCTAGAAGCCAAGTCAAGTGTATGTTTGACAAACGTGAGTGGTCTGACTCCACAAAGCAGCCTTGCAGATTTCAGACACTGGTATGTTCCAGAAACATGCTGAGGACGCTGCTTGAACTCTGGCAGAATGAGCCCTAACGGTCAGTTGGAGAGGAACATCAAGCAGTTGGTAGCACAGTGAGAGACACAGTTATCCATTTTGAAAGTCTTGGGGATTAGATGGCTTGACCTTTGGAGCAGCCACCTATAGCTACAAATAGACATGAAGATCGTCTGAAAGAGTTGGTCCTGTCAATATAGTATCAAAGGCTCTAGATACATCCACGGTGTGGAGTTTCTTCTCCCCTTGCATATAACATGGCTTTGCGAAGAACACAGAGTAAATTGATTGATTCAAATGGAATTCCGAAACCACCTTGGGGAAGAATTTTGCATGAGCTCTCCCTACCATTTTATCTCTATCAAATGAAATACATGAAGGTTCTGCCATGAGTACCTGAAGCTTGCTGACTTTTCTGTCTGAACTGGTGGTGACCAAGCATAATATTTTCACCATAAGATAGTGGATGGAGCACCCCAAGAAGTGCTCCGGGGGGGGTGCTCCTTAAGTCTGTGAAAGATGACACTGAGATCCCATGCTGGAGCAGGAACTCTGACCAAGGTATAAGCATGTTTAAGAAATCTAGATACCACTGGTTAAGAGAAGGCCAAAACCAACTGAATCAGTGGATGATACGCCGATATTGCTGCCAGATGAACCTTAAATCAAACTGAATGAGAGCCCAGAGTGCAGAATTGCAGTAACTAGCGTTGTGATAGCTGGGCCTACAACTTTACTCTAATTATGAGCTCAACTGTAAAAAGTATGTAAAAGTTCACGAAATGTCACAATAACCTATAACAACAAATAAATGTTGATGGGAAAAAGTACAAAAGGGAAACAGACTGAATTAGTCTAAACAAAAACGCCTACTTCTATAATTCAAGGACTGTGTTGAAATCATGCTTGGTAAAAACAGAGATGTTGAACAAAAAATGCATGAACCAGATGAACATATGTTAGGTCTAACTGGTGGACAGATAACAAACCCATCATTCTCTTTTTAGGTCCTTAACAAAGAAGATTTTTTGGGGAAAAGATGAAAGAACAAATGGAAGCTACTAAAGCAAGCTTCACCATTATGGCTGCCACCCTTAGCTACCATTTACTGAGATCTGCCCTTTGTCACCCTGATCTGGAGAAATGACCTGACCAGACCGAGCTAAACAGAGAGGGACTCAAATAACATCACCTCCCCTACCAGCTCCAACTGAATCCCAAACATCACCTGAGATGAAGCAGGATCAAACTTTAACAACAGAAGCAACAAGAGCTCCAGTTCATCTCAACTAGCATCTCTTTTCCTCAAAAGGAGTTACCATCTTTGATACCATCTAAAAGACTGTCAAACAAGGGGGTTTGACCTTCTAAAACTCTCTCCAGCTAAAGGAAATGGGAAGAAGAAATGTTGTTAAAATAAAATCCTTACTTAATATTTTACATTTCAAATGACTTAACTGTTTTTCCTTTTTTTCTGTATGTTTAATAAAAGATTAAAAGAATTTGCAATGATGTGTTTGCCATAGTACTAAGCAGGCTGAGGTTTCTGGTTACCAACTCCGGACCTTGTTTATGTTGGACACTATTTAAGTCAGACAGTGGTTAGTTATCTTAAACAATTCTGACCCATTTATTTTATTCAAATTAATACAACAGTAGTCTAGAACAGAGCTTTTCAAAGCCGGTCCACCGCTTGTTCAGGGAAAACCCCTGGCAGTCCGGGCCGGTTTGTTTACCCGCCGCGTCCGCAGGTTCAGCCGATCGCGACTCTCACTGGCCGCGGTTCGCTAAGCCAGTTTCTAGCCCCAAGATTTTAATTTTGATTTAAGAGTCACAGATTCTTCAGAAGAACCCACATGGCATCTAAGGCAATTGAGTAAAACATATTTGAAAGTAGGTATTTTCAAGAAGCAGTCAGCTGTAGGTTGGTAAATACACTCAAAAGCTTGTGTTTGCGCTCAGGAACAGTGTAGATTTATTCTCAACATCTGTTTCTTATGGGAGTTTTACCACTCACAGAAATAAAATTACTACAGACTTTAACATCTTGACTCCTTTTTTGGCAGATGTGGGTGTGAGAGTCTGTAACACTATGTTCACCCCTTTTTCAAACTAAGATACATTTTGTACAAACTATGCCTTTTAAGGTATCGTTTCAAAACTCAATTTGCTGATCATTACCGTCCTGGTAAAATATGTGTGGCAACATTATATGCAAAGATATAAGATTCCACTGTATGATGTTACTAAGATGTATCCAAATCTTGGGAAGCAGCCACAAACCAGTTCTTCAGAGACAAAAGGCAAACTGAGGCCTCAGGCAGGTGTCAACGAAATCAAATAGACTATCACCTAATTAAGTGGCCATTCTTTGGCAGGAAAAAGTGTTAGAGTGAGAAATTTACATTTTGCCAAAGAAATTGCTGGATGTTCCCGTCCGCACAGACTGTCTCTTGAACTCCAGCTGGAGATGATTCTCAAAGAAGAGGAAAAAGGTAGTAAGAATGGGAAACAGATGCCCCAAGTTATTCCTTCCTCCCTTTCTCTCTACCCACAGCAGCCACAACACCTGAGGAACAAAGAAACAGCTTTGGACTGAGGGAGAGGACCCTGTCTGAAAGGAAATCAATCAGTGAGACTGCTGGAGTATATGCTGAGAGACTTTTGCTTTGCATTCACTCAGCTTGTTAAGTATTAGTTGGGTTTTATCTTTTATTTCTGTGTAACCAATTCTGACTTTTATGCCTCACTACTTGTAATCACTTAAAATCTATCTGTCTGTAGTTAATAAATTTGCTTTATCGTTTTATCTAAACCAGTGTGTTTGGATTTAAGTGTTTGGGAAACTTCATTTGGGATAACAGGATTTGTGCATATACTCTTCTATAAATAAAATGATGGACTTTATGAGTTGGACTGATTTAGTTGGTGTTGGTCCTGCTTTGAGCAGGGGATTGGACTAGATGACCTCCTGAGGTCTCTTCCAACCCTAATATTCTATGATTCTATTCTATGAGAGCTTGTGTTGTCCAGGAAAGGGCGGGCAGTACAATATGCACATTTCTGGGGGAAAGTTTGGGATCATGAATTTGCTGGTGTTGCTCTACCGTGTAATTCAAGAGTGGTTGGCCAGAACACTCATGCAGTGTAGCTGGGAGTAATTTACATGCTGGAGGCTGTGGGTAAGTAGATCAGGAGTGGTTGCTCTCACAGCGAAGCAGTGTAAAAGGTACCCCAGGTTGGAGAATTGAGAGGGGACAGCTGTTTAACAGTCCAGATTGTACCCTAAGTAATGTCACAGTGGGATACTAAAACAGTTCTTCATTTTTCTGAAATGAACTCAGATTTTGGGTTCATTTCAGAAAAACGATGAACTGGGTCAGTGTCCCATCCCCGCCAAAAAAGGAATCAAGATGTAAAAATAAGGTGCCATAGCCAAATGATTGCTCCCAGCAGCCAGACAGTACTGTTGTAGTGTTTATGGAGTAGGCTACTTATCCTAGGCATTTATGTCCCCTCAGCACAGTATGACAACCTAATCCCCCATTTGCCAAACTAAGACTTTCCAAATCAGCGCCTACCTAAACGCCATTTCTCCCAAAAGATGCAAAAATAGCAAGTTGATATTTTTTTTAAACTACATTTTAAAAAAACTATAAATCCATCAAGACATACACATACCAAAACTGAGTTACCTTTCAGTTGAAGACTAAAATTCAAACGTAACAATTTAAGAGAATTAATCAATCACCTTTCAGAGATTTCTTACCTGGCTACCCCTGGTGACAGTTCAGGTACCACAACCCTTCGACTCCAAGCCACGAGGTCCCTCTCAGTGGCTATTTCACTTCGTGGTGCATTGCTATGCATCTGTCGCACACCCTCAATTTGTCCACTGCGCCTTAATCCTATATTTGGTGGTGAATGTACTTCTGAGGTAGAGCTTACAGAGCCTGAGAAATTAAAATAGTAATTGTAGTCATCTAAATTCTAAGGGAAGGCTTGCAAAAACAAAGAGCAAGAGTAGCAATTTTAGTACATACTTTACTTGATCTATTGCTTCAGAAGAAAATTAAAGCATTAATTGAAAATGTCCAAGTGCAACTGTATGTCCATATTATCCAGAGGCACATTTCTCCTGCACAAGAATGCAGTTCACAGGCAACAAGCAGTAAAAGTGTAAAGATCTGAATAATGTAAGACAAGCTGATAATGCATTACTGTAGGTTCTCTCAATACACATAGTATATGTTAACTGTTGGCCTTTAAAACCACCTTCTGAAAACATTTGCACATTAAGGGTTATATTTTATCTTAAACTAACAGAAATTAAGTAGTCTCTTGTCACTGATCTCAGGTTCTAGGTTCACTGTAGCTGGAGATTACCATCCCTACAGACTTTCTGTCTCTTGAACCCCAGCTGGAGATATTTCTCAAAGAAGAGGAAAAAGTGTAAGAATGGGGAACAGATGCCACAAAGTATTCCTCCCTTTCTCTACCCATAGCAGCCACAACATCTGAGGAACCTGGATCTCCTACTGAATCCAGTCACCCCTTAAGAAATGTGAAAAAGCTACTACCCTCAAAAAATCAGATCCATTGTGACATTCATAGAATTTGTGGAGTGATGGAGTCCTGGAGATTAGGTTTCCAGTTCAAAAAAGTGGTTTTGATAGTATATGAGGGGGAAACAAAACAAATATGCAAATAAATACATAAACAAACAAACATACTCCAAACACTCAAATAGGAGCTGACAGCTTAGGCATCCCCTCAAGGTCCTTTCATGTAGAAATTTCCACACAGTAAGATTTTAATATCTCTACCTCTGGTCTGACAGTTCTGGGTCTTGCTCCTTCTTCAGATTTACCTTCACTATTTTAATCTGGTTTTTACTTCCCTGCAGATTACCAGGAGATGTGCAGCAAGCTAACTGCATTGGTCCTTACTATGCTGCTCCAGCACCAACCTTTTTCAGGAATTGCCTTGTATCTCCCACATTCTTTGTGACACATATGGTATTTTATCAGTCAGGTAGCTGTTTCCAGATTACACAATAGTATTAAGTTAATACTCTCTCCTAAAGATCACGTGGTTGCAGCACAATTTTTTGAGCTTTGCTGTACAGCTACTGTACGGTTACAATCTATATTCCTTTCAGTTAAACAATTCATTAAATTTTAGAAAAAGGCCGGAAAGCAGCAGTAGTATTTATCCCCAAGTTTGTCTTTTCCACTACTCTCATACCTCCTCAATCTCATTATATCCATTTATTTTCCATTTCCCATATTCTTTCTACATTTCAATTAAAAATCCACATCTGGCCTGTGCTAATGGGCTGTTTAACTGGAGCTGGGATTCTAGGAACCTGCGAGATGGGAAGTTCCCAGAGCTTGGGCTGCAGCCTGAGCCCAAAGGTCTACACTGCAATTAAACAGTCCCTTAGCTTGAGCCCAAGTCAGCTGGCATGGGCCAGCTGTGGGTATTTAACTACAGTGTAGACATACCCTCATTGTAAATTGTTTGAAAAGAAACAAAAAAAGTTTGTTTTACTTCTTCCTATCCGGCTAGTATTGCTGGTGCCTGCCTCCCCAGAACGTCTCTGATCTTGTTCTTGCTGAAGTCTCTGTATCATACTGTCCAGCGGACTAACTTCCTGATTTGCTTGTTGACTCAGTACTTGGTTCAGTCCTGTGGGGAAAAAATGCAAGAAACAAAATTACATTTTTGACACAATAAGAGAAGTATTCCAAACTATCTAAGTTCTACCTGTAAAATTTGCAAAGTGCAATGTAAGTTATTGCATGTCTTGTAAGTGTCAGCATAGAAATTCTAGTTTTAAAAATCTAACCCACTTTTTGCTGGATTTCTTGCTACTAATTAGATTGTCAATTCCATGGGGCTGGAACCATATACTCAAACTTGCATGAGTGCCACAGAAAGTAATGCAAAATAACCTTGGGTAGTTCTTGGAGAAGTAAATATCTTGTTACAGAACTACTGTCAGCAAAGCATAACATTTTGCAGTCTAAGTGCATTCAATTTCACTAGTTTCTATTTAGTTTATATCTGTATTGGAGTTTAATTATGTATCTGATTAAGACCACAGCTTAATCAACAGTAAACATTTCTTGGACAAACACAAAAAGAATGATTACTTACTCTACAGAAACTATGGTTCTTCAATATGTCATATCCACACAGATTCCACTTGTGGCGCACATGCACCCTTGATCAGATCCTTTTTGACTTGTAGCATCCATTAGGGCCACATGTGCACCCTGGGAGCCCTGGAGCACACCAAGCCTCCCCAGCTGAAAGCATAAAGGGTGGAGTGGGCTTATCCACCAATACAGAAAGCCACAGGAACAGGACTGTGAATTAGTGGGGGGATGGAGGACAGGTTGTGGAAGCTATGTGGACAACATATTTTAAAGAACCAGATACTAGAGCGAAAGTAATCATTCTTTCTTCAAGTGCTTGTCCACACAGATTTCACTCTTGGGGACTAACAAACAATCGTTTAATTGCTTGGAGATGGATAACACGAGTCCTACTTGAATTAGGATAGCAGAATAGCCCTACTGAAAATTAGCACCTGATCTGGAAGCCTACACTAGAGAATAGTGAGTGGTAAGTGTGTGAATTGAGATCCATGGAGCTGCTTTACATATCTCAGATGGAATATTAGCCAAACAGGCAATAAAGGCTGTTTGAGCCATAGTGGAATAAAGTTCTAATATGATCTTTTGAGTTAGATAAGTCATTATGCAATCGGAGATCCATGTGGATATAGGTTGCCCTCTGTCTGCAAATGCTACAAATAGCCTAGATGTGCTCTTTAAAGATCTTGTCCTATCTAAAAAAGATAAAGCTCTCACTATGGCTATTGTGTAAAGCTTCACTTCCCCTGGATTAATTTGAAGCTTGGGAAAGAAAACCAGAAGGTAAGTGGACTAATTTCTATGGGATTCTGAAATAATCTTAGACAGGAACTTCAGGTGAAGTCTAAGGGTAATCCTGTCATTGTGAAATACTGTGTATGGGGCACCAGTCATGAGTGTCCAAATTTCCCCTGCCCTCCTAGATTACTTAAGGATCACTGAAAGCTGTTTTCATTGAGAGGTGAGAAAAGTAGGACACGTGGCAAGGGTGAAAGGGGATCCCCAATAAATCCAGCTAGCACCATATTAAGCTTCCAGGGAGAAGGTGGTATTGTAACGAGGGGGAAAACATAAATAAGTATTTTCTATCATTTTGCCACTCTGCGTGAAAAAAAACACAACGTCATCTGGGATAGGACAATAATTTGCAGATACTGCTGCTAAATGGACTCTGACTGAACTGATGGAAAGTTCAGGCTTGTCTCCAGGTTAACAAATATTCCACTATTGCTGAAATTGGAGAGATCAGTGGTGAAAGCCACTGTGGACATGCTCAGAGAAAACCTCTTCCATTTGGCCTTGTATGTCAATCTGGTCAAAGGCTCTTTGCTTTGAATCAAAGTGTTCTGAATCTCAGCTGAACAGCTTATCTCTTTGTATACCACCCAGCTTGTCAGGTGTAGTGATGCCGGGTCCAGGTTCAGGATCTGCGTGATTATGCCAGGCAGAGCTGGTAAGGCGGCTGTGCTGATGTATTCAGATTTGGAGAATCTCAGAACTCTTGGCCTATGCTGAGCCTATCATGAGGATGTGACCAGTATATTGTCTCGGTTTCTTCAGAACCCTTGGTATCAAGGGTACTGGGGAAAGGCGTACATTAAGCCCAGTGTAGCATTCCCTCTGGTGCAAAGCATCCAACACTTGTTGTGACGGGTTGCAAACATGCTCACTTTTGAGAGTCCCCATCTGGCAATGCTCAGCAGGATTGAGTATTTGAGAGGCCACTCACAGTTTTCAGAAAACGTCCAGGTGAGCTGGTGGATAGATATCGAATGCACCATTCCCATAAATGTACAGCTTCTTGGCAGAGTGGAGAGAATCTCTCTCACACCTGTCTGTTTACATAGTGCAACAGTGGTGTTGTCTACCAGTACTTGGATTGCTGAGCACTGCAGAAGAGGTAAGAAACCCTTACATGGCCAAGTGTCTGACGTGGAAACCTAAAATTTTTATGTGTAGACAGGCCTGCTGAGGAACCTGAATTTTCAGCTGCCCAAGTTGCACCAGCACAAACCCTGACTAAAGGCATCTTTTACCAGAACCTTTATAAGTAAAGGCATGGAGGAAGGACACCTGAAATGGTTCTATCCATCAGTTTAACAAGGAGAGGATTTCTTGTGGAACTGTGATCACCATATCCATGAGGTGCTTGTTCAGTAAATATACTGATTTCACCCACCCTTGCCACTTCTAATGAGAAGTCTGGTATGCTGTGTAACGTAAGTGCATGCAGTCATATGTCCCATGAGCCTCAAGCACAGCCTCACCAGTGTTCTTGGGTTGGCTTGAAGTTGAATAAGGAAGCCCATTATTGTCCAAAATCTCAATTGAGGAAGATACGCCCTCACTGACCTGCAGTTTAACACTGCCTCTATGAATTCTATGGTCTGAGTTAGAGTCAATATGGATTCTGAGTCCTAGCAAAACAAATAATTTTAGAATTACATGAAGTGAACCAGTCACTTGCTGTGGAGATCTTCTTCAAACTAGCTAGTTATCTAGATAGGGATCTACCTGAATTCTGGCTCCTTAAGATTAGCTGCCACTACAGCCAGAACTTGGGTAAAGACCCAGGGAAGTTGTGGAGTGGCCAAAGGGTAGGACTCTGTATTGGAAGTATGATGTTCCTACCAGGAATTTCAGGTACTTTCTGTGTACTGGATGTATCAAAATGTGTGTCTTGCAGATCAAGAGCTATGAACCAGTCCACAGGATCAAAAAAATGGATTACAGAAGTCAGGGTCACCATGAGGAATTTGAAATGATGGATGAAGGTGTTGAGACATCAAAGATTGAGGATAGGTCTCCAACTCCATTTCTTCTTTGGGATTAAGTAGAGGTGGGAATAAAACACTCTTGTCCCTGAATTCTAAGGGCACTTCCTCCATTGCTCCCAATTGTAAAAGGGAGTCTCTCTCTTGCTTCAAACGTCTCTCATGAAAGGGCCCCTGAAAAGGGGGAGGACGCTGGAGGAGATTGAAACTGGAATGGATACCCTTGTTTATTAACCCAGGGGCCCACCTATCCAATGTTATCCCAGCTCAAACTTCTTGAAAATAAAACAAGTGGTTACCAAATGGGGGGAGGGGCAAGTTGAATAGAAAGAGTTTTGTGGTGGAACAATCAAGATGTCAATGGCATCAAATTTATTGTGTATTTGGAGCCCCAGACTGGGAGACAGTTGAAAGGGAGGCAGAATCACCTCTGGTGAAATCTCTGCCTCTCCCTTGGGAGTCTCCAATGATGGGGATAATATTGGGATGGAGACCACTGCCTGTAGTGAGGCCATGGTCTCTACTGCTCTCTCTTCAGAGAGAAGACAGAGTCCCAAAGAGTGCAAGGTTGCCCTGGAATCTTTCAGGGTATGGAATGCTTCATCTGTGCCACTATTAAACAGATTATTGCACTCAAATGAGAGGTCCTCAATTGCTATCTACCCTCAAGTGGGAGGTTCTCAATTGTTACCTGGACCTCCCTTTGAATTCCAAATGCCTGACCCCATAAAGGATCTCCTCGTGGTAACTGCAGTGGCTATTGTTCTTTCTGCTGTGTCAGACAAATCCGATCACAGACTAAAGTGAGGCTCTGGTAGTCAACTAGCGCTTGGCCATGAGGGATTTCATCTCCTCCTAATGTTTGTTAGATAGTTTATCTACAACACTTAGAGCTTGTCCCAATTAAAAAAAATTGTACTTGAGAGCAGTCCTGGCTAATGATCAGCCCTTTTGGCCAAAAAAGTCAAGGTTTTTAGGTTCCTTTCCATAAGGGGTGGATTTGGAAGACCCTGATGTTTTTGTCCTCTCTTGGACAGCTTGCACCACCAGAAAGCCAGGTGCAGGATGCTAGTAAAAGAACTCAAACCACTCGGCATGGAACTTCTACCTTCCATCAAATCTCCTGGAGCTGGATGCTACTGATGTAAGCATATGCCAAATGGACTTGGCAGGTTCAACTAAGCATTATTTGTAGGCATAATTGGTCTTCCAGATATTCAGAAGTTAATGCTTTTGCTCCTGGATAACCTCTAGAGGAATGTCTACTGTTTCTATCATCCTCATCATTAGCTCTTGAAAGACCTTAAACTGATCCATCAAGGCTGTAGTTGGAGGGTTGATGGCCTCATCCAGGGAAGAAGAGGTGGTGAGTACTCCTGCTCAGCAGAGCGAAGGTCATCCCCCCATTCTCCCTCTAACCTTCTAGTAGCTATGGCTGGATCTGCTGAGAAGTTTGGGGAGAATGAATCTCCTTCCTGGCTGAGAGAGAGATCTGGCCCTCGATACAGAGAAGAATGCTGGTTTCCTGGAATAGGGATTCATATCCCAGGGGTACCAATACGGCCATGACTGGTATGGCTATCATGGGGGAGAGGACAAAAGGGGGATACCCACTGGGATGTTCCCAATGCAACCTTGATCATCTTCTAGCTTCTGTAATAGAACTAATCTCTAGAGTCTCACTATGCCACCCATGGGAGTGATGGGCCATCAGAAGGGAAGAATCTCTGCTATATTCTGCTGATGAGGAAGAGCAGGAACAAACCTCCTCTAGGGGACGATCCTATCTGGTGTATCTTATTTAAGACGTTGGTGCCAATGAGACACCTCTGGAAAGACATGGCAAATGAGGAGCTGAGGAGTTAGCAACAATGTCTCAATCTACATTCTAGCAAGGGTGACTCCTACACAAGGCCAATGGAAAAGTCACTCAGTACTGTGAACTGCTTTAGTGCTGATCTGGAGAGCACTGAAGTATCCAGTGCTGTAACGTCAGATGTTGGTGGCTGATACTTCTGCAGTCAGTGAACCACTCTCTGCTGAGACTCAATGTACCAAGCTCAATGCCAAGGTTCTGTACTCAGGGAAACTCCGTCGTTAGATTCTGGAGGAACTAATGCCACCTTAGTCTACAATATCAATGTACCAGAAGTGACTCAGTTTTATGGCCCTTAAGCGAAGAAGCCCAAAAGAAATGTGGCCTTTGGGTCTCCTGCTTGGCATTGGTGAAGATAACCTACACATAGTTTCTTCAATGGAGATATGCAAATTCTTGACCCTGGAGTGGCAGACAAACAAGGCATGTGAGAAGCAACAGCATGGGAGCATGGAGTGGAATCATGGCTCAGCAGGGCACTAGCAATAACAAACTGACCTGCCTGCTGTCGCTTCTCTGATCTCCCAGAGCCTGAGCAAGTTTGTATAGGCCTCCCTCGCCTTCTGGGTAAGATTTGAGAAGGAATGGCCCATGGAACAATGTTCCAAAATGTGTGTCTCATTAATAGACATAGTGATGTCACAAAAGAACAGGTCTTAAACCCTGGTGACTTGGTGTCTGCCATATTCTTAGTACACCTGTACAGGTGTGCATGTGTTGGGGGCTACCTAGAAGAAAGGAAACATAGCTGGCTAAACTATGAAAAAAGGAATATTGTCTCTTTGATTATTTGTTTAAAGCCACCAGGCAAAAGAAATGTAACTAAACTAGCTAACACTAAACTACATTAAACAATACCATTAATTGTAAACCTAAAGATCTAATTTGCACAGTGCCAGGGATGTGAACACTGCAAAGGGCACTGTATCACAGTCAGAGGTGGTAAGAAGGAAGTGAGTGGTAGTTTAGCCTGTTCCACACCTTTTATACCATAAAATTTATTTGGGAAGGGGGGGGAGGGGAGAGGGTGAAGAGAGCATGCTGTAGGTGCCGGTGTGACTCCACTGGACACTGCTAGTTAAAAAGAGTCAAGTGCATGTGCACCAACAGTGGAATCTGTATGGACAATCACTCAGGAAAAAAAACTGTATTCTAATGGGGCTCCTACTAAATTGTGCAAGATCAGCACTGCAAACAACCCTCTTAATTTTTAGAAACATACATTTCAAGTATGGCACATAGCAGTTATGCTAGATCAAGAATTAGTTTTTACTGAATGTCTAGCTGGTGTTTCCTTGTTTCCAGCTGATGTTTTCCTAAGCAAGTCAAATCCCTAATCTCAGTTGATATTTCTCTCCTCAACTGAATATAAGTTTAGACTCCCAGCTCCTAGATGCAGTTCCCCTCAAAGCCAAAATCACATCTTCACTCATCATTGCTGCTCCTCTTGTTAGCTGCCAATTAAGATAAAGATTTATTACACATAAAAAAGGGGGTTTTCTTAATTAATCTGATAAACATAGTGGCAATATTCTAGAGTCCTATTAACTCCAACTGTATTAGACCACACACGAACCACCTCACTATACTTTCCATATGATGAATTCAATATTCAAGCCCATGTACACTATAGCACACCGGACCTAAATTCTATGTACCTGAGGAAGTCACCCCCATCTGTGGAATAAGCTGCTCATCCCTGCAGTTCTCACGACCTGGAACTAATCTCTGGTATCTTGATGGATGAGGGTTGCCATCAACATCAACCAAAAATGGGGGAGGCATGAGATGTGGAGCCTGCTGTGTCTGTTCATCTAAGACAAAGTTGTTGGCATCCCGGATAAGAGGTCGATAATCACTGTGAAAGAACATCTGATCTGCTATCTGTAACATAAAGCCAATTTTTGATCAATTACAAGCAACTAATTAAAAATAGTAACATTCAAATAAATATGTCTGCAGTAAGTATTCAATGTCTTTTCCTAGCAAGTTAGTGATTTGTACTGATGGACACTTCTGTAAAAATGAGGTGGTCATAGAACAGGTACTTTACCTCCTTTCCAGAGGAGTATATAATGTGCTAATGTTTTCCCCATCTAATAGTCATTTTTGTACTGTACTGCACTGGGGAATAAATCCCACAGGTACCCTCTAAAAACACAGTTGCTTGGCAGAAAGCAGCATAAATTGGGTTAAATAATTTACAAACTCTGCAGTATTGTATATCTGACTACTACAGTTATGTTACTGCATTTTTAGGAGATATGGGGTGAAATGGAAATAAGCAGTAAATCATTTATATCATTTTAGTATTCATATTTTGTTAGCACTGTGTGTTAATACACACAACTAAATTTTAAAAATCTTTATCTATTAGAGCAGATACTTCAAAAAGTCTGTTATAAAAGTAATTAAACAAACACTGACTTAAACCATATTAGAGTCAAGTTTTAATGCCAATACAGCATTACTGGGCGCCTGTATAAGAATAAGGAAGTATCTAGGATCACCAAAATTAACCCACCCTAATTAAAATTACATGAATATAACATATACAGTACATTTACAGCGTGGTGCACAAACTTTTCCAGCCACGCCCCCCCCCTTACCATTAATGGAATCTGTCTATTCTCCCCCTCCATTGCTAAACAGCCACAGCTTCCTCAGCAGCGGAGCTTGGGCTGAGGCAGAGCTGGGGGCAGAACTGGGGACGGGAGAGGAGCTGGAGCTAGAGGCAGAGCTAGTCTGGAAACAGAGAGGGAACGAGGGCAGAGCTGAGCTGGGAGCAGAATGGGGACTCAGTGGAACTGGGGCTGGGGCGAAGCAGGGTTGGGAGTGGAGTGGGACGAGGGCAGATCTGGCCTGGAGGCAGAACAGAACTGGGAGCTGAATGGAGTTGGGGGAGGAGCAAGGTTGGGAATGGAGCTGTTCTGGGGGCGGAACGCGGCTGGAAGCATGGTGCTCCCTCCCCATGCCCCATGGGAGCTGGCTCAGGCCCTGCCACGTCCCCTCGCCCCAAATGTTCCTCCACACACCCCTAGGGGGAGGCCCCCACAGTATGAATTTACAGTATGAATTTGTCTCCAAATAACTTCCGGAGCAAGTGATAAACAAGGATGAACCATAAATGTGATAATCCAAAAATATCTTTTAAAAAGATCAATTTTAATTAATTAGAATTAATCAAGATCCAGCACAATTATGTCTGAAAGCCAGGGTTAAATTTAGAATGAATTTCATTGTAGTTTATCAATGTCACCTACTTAACAAAGTACTATGCATTTCAATCTATTTTTATTATTAGAGGTATTTCTACTCCTTTTGTTTTAAGCACAGAAACTTGGAGAGACTGCAACTGAACAGGAGATAGAAAGCAGCAGCGAGTTATAGAAACATACCATATTGTATGAGCTGGAAAAGAAAAGAAAGAAAATAAAGGGGAAGAGAATGGAATCTAACAATACAAATATAAAAGCTATACCTTAACATGACTGAAAAGACAAAAAGCTTTAAAATGTGTGAAATAAATTAGAAGTCAATTTTTTTTTCAACAAAAAGCACGCACAAACACTTTTACTTAAACAATGAAAAGGATATTTTGATTTATGCCTTGGACTGTACCTTATCATATTTGCTACTGGAGCCAAAGCCAAAAATCAGAAGGTGCCCGTGAGAGTCTGTACATGCAAAATGCTGGCCATCAGGAGAGCACTTGCAGTCAAAAACTGCCCCATGTCCTTGTCCTTCAATCTGAAATAGATTAAGGCAAAAAAACGCAACAAAAAAACGATAATCAAAAACTAGGGAGACATATCATACTAAATTACAATCTCAACACTTTGATGCTGAAATGCACATAAAACATCCAAAAACAGCATACCGTTAGATGACAGATCCAGTATGTCTTTTACTTTTTTAGCCATTTACTTATCAGTGAATTTTGCTGTAGTACTCATGAAAGATGCCCGATTAATAGCAGTAGAAACTGACCGACTTTAACCACAGAGCAAGCACAGTACAGGAAGAGACAACAAAACCTTCCCTCCTTGATGTCCTGATGATAAATTAAACAAAGAGCTGCGCAGATCAGGGTTTCAGTCGCTACACTGATTCTATCTTCTGCCTGTTAAACTTGTCAATCAGCATCAACTGCAATGGTATTTTTGTGATGTCAACACTTATCCACTAGCATATGCACTGAATAAATCAACCCAAATTTGGCCTGCTTCTAAAATTCCTACCCATATATATATATATTTGGAGGATTTAGATTTGTGTGGTCTTAACTCATTTTTAAAAGGAGAACTGCAAAGATTTTAAAAAAGGAATTTTTACCTGATACTCATTTTCTGTTCTCCAGTTCCATTAAGCCAGAACAAATAGGTTTTTGTTTTTCCCTGAAACCTGTCAATTAAGCAGAGGTGACCAATCACCACGCTGAGTTTTTATGTCTTTAGCACCTCTTCAGATAGTCCCTTTCTACACTCCCCACTCAAGAACTTTTTGCATTGTCTTTTAAAGACACAAAAAAATTCTTTCCTTAACCATGGCAGGCCTGTAAACTTACAAAAAATAATTGAATTCAGTCTACACAATAATAATTTGCACTTCCATAGTACCTTCCAACAGAGGCTATCCATGTGTTTTACAAACATTACTGAATTAAGCCTCAAAATTCCTATAAGGCACTTATATATTCATATTACCAATGAGGAAGCTGAGGCATAGGGTCACATACATCAGTGGAAAAACCTCTTCTTTACTTCCAGTCCCTTTAAATCACTAGCTTATACTCCCTCTCACTACAGAGGTTTCAAAGAAAAGTGAGGCAGGTTTCTGGATTAGTAAAATTGAACACAGAAAACAATTACGTTATTATCTTCTCTGTTTTTGGCATTTTCTATTCCACAATGAAAGGGTTCTTAATAGAAGTATCCCACAGGAAAGACAGAAAATAAAACAGATTAGTCCTTCAAGAGAGACACCCTAACATCAAATTGGCTGAGGAAGGCAGAATTAATTTAAGTTTAGTGAATGTGTAGATGCAACAAAGCAGTAAGCTTTACTGATGTCTTTTGAGGAGGCTAACCTTTTTGTTCAATGAGGAAGTCATGATTCTGGTAAAGTAGGCAGGTAACTTCTGCACAGAAATAAGCCTTGCAGAGTCCTCCTTAAATACAACTCCAGGGTCCCCTTAGAGCCTAACATATTTAAGATTTTTTCTTGTTGGAGAAAGGCAATAACTGGGCAGAATTATTTCCTGGCTCTGGTGAAATTCAGAGAAAATCTTAGATTAAGGTTTTCCACTCTAGTAGGAAAGATAGTTTGGATGGATTCTTCTCAAGGAATTCCTACAAAAGTTATAGAACAGAATACAATAGCTGAAGACATTATTTTCTGCATGTATCACAAAAAGAACACTGATCCTATCTTGTAGATGCTCAGCTTCTCTAGTGATGAGTATGTACCAGTGCTTAGTCTCTAGATGTGGCCAGGTTTGTCTTGAATGAGTTTCCAGGACGGTTTTTGGTAGGCATAATTTATTCAGAATGCGTTACTTACAAGCCTCTCCCTGCCCCCACAAAGAAAATACAATACTCTTCTTTCTGGACTATTGTGACTGACCTGCATCTAAATCAGGTTTGGTGAACTGTGAGTTTGGAGGTTTATAAGAGCCATCACTTAATCTGATTGCACCAATTAAATGCCATTTCCTGGGCCATTTGTACGTTACCACAGTCTTGTTTGTACTGTTTTCTAGGATCCTAGCAAAAGCTGAAGTGAAGGAAAGGAGGCAAAGAGATGAAAGAAATGGGGAAGGAAAACATGACTGAAAATAAGCTTTTGCTTGCTAGCCTAGATATTATCTGTAATATTTAGAAAAACTGCAGTTCTTCTCAGAGATTAACAAATCCACAGAAGAGAGACCTCAGGCTGGGATGTGATGTTTTAATGGTAAGATATTCAACCACCATTTTTTTGTGATGTGGCACATCTTCTCAGCTAGTCAGTTTAGTCAATATAAGTTTTTCAAGCGCAGCATTAGCTTTATCTTGAGCCAACTGAGCACTATTACGGCTGCCATTAGGACAGTCTTACTCATCATGATCCCTTGTCTGTTTCTATAAGCAACAAAGGTATGTCTGTCTTTATCCACTTACACAGTTGATTGAGGAGAAACTTCCTGAAACTTAAAACCAGGATAAGTAGGACCATCCTGCTCTGGACTGATGAAAAATACAGTTTCTCTTTGAAACCTTTATCCCCAGTCATTCTGAACTTCAAAACCTGCATCCAAAGTCACAACTGTCCAGTGTGATCCTAGACTGCAGAATCCAGGAAAAATTTAGTTACTGTGCATCTACCACAAAAGTGACCCCAACATGGGGAGGAAAGAAAACCTTGCCTTATAAAGTCCCAGTATAAATCCAAGTATCCAGATAACAACTGGCATGAGCTCCCTCCCATAAAGTTTGATCCACAGGAACCACTTCAGATATGGCATAAATAAGAAGCATATAGAATCTCACTGAGATGTTCCAGATGGATTCTGATTTTTTGCAACCTTTCTTCTAAAAAGGACTCGAATCCCTGTGTCTGATAATGGATGATGTGTTGCACATGGGCTCAGAACATTCTTCTCAGAGTTTATCATCAATGCTACTAGGCAAAGAGGAAAAGATCCAAGTGAACATTCAGTAGAATAGGTAGTGGATTGACTTCCTATTAAAAGGTATGCCTAATTAACAAAAGGCATTAAATAGGAGTGATGATGCTGGAGAAACTGCAGAATTTATCAGATTACACTGGATATACTAAAGTGCAACATTAAAAGTCTGGGAGTCATGTTGAGAGGATAGTTAAAAGAACAGAGTTTTTGCAAAAAAAAAAAAAAAAAGGCAAAGTTGCCTGGTATACCTCCAGTTTGATGGATGATAGATATTCTGGAGATAGATAGAGCAACACAATACTATAAGGGGATGAAAGGATGCATCTGTGCTCTTCACCTCTATTTTCTGTACAGTGATACAGCAGTGTCCAGTTGCTGCTAAAAATAAGGAAAGATTGGAAACCACAACAGATTCCTTGACGGAGAACAAGAGTGAAGAAATTCTCAAGTGCAACTGGCAGCCTCTGCTTGATTGACAATTTCCAGGAAGAAACCCATTTAATTTGAATTAGTGGATGTTAGAGCACTGATGAAGTAGATTCTTCTAAGCAAAATAATGGTCAGACAATTCTTAAATACGTAAATCATCATTTTTAAACAAAGTATTTTTTTTTTAATTGGAATTCATCCAGGAGAAAATGACTCAGCAGAACCAGCTTTAGTAGAACCATTTTTATCACATTCCATAAAGGAGAATATCTCCAAGACAATTCCCAATGTTTTGTTCTGAATGGTGTAACAAGGAAAAGGAAGAGGGAGAAAAAATCCATCCAAAAGCCCTGACTCTGCAAGTGCAGGTAGAACCTTACTCCTGTGTAGAGCCCCACTGACTTCATGGGGGTTCTGTGTGGGAGCAGGGGTCCACCCAGGTAGTTCCAGTTGCACGATCAGGGACAACACCTGCAAACGTAACTGAAAATTTTTCTGAAATGTAAATATCATGCAGAAATCAAGAAGACCAAATTCAAGCATTAAAGTTTTCCATAAGATCCTTAGTTTGGCCACATTTTGTATATTGCCAGTTGCTGTTTATGCTGCTAATTAATGTCTAATATATATCTAATGTGTTCAACCAAGTTCACAAAGTTTTGAGAAAATGTTTGAATTTCTTCACTTTTATGTTTAAATTCTTATCTTTATATAGGGGTGTGTGTGCAAAAATTTTATCTGACTCTAAATATTAAAAAAGGGGAAGAGGAGTCAAGGAGGTGGAGAATGATACAAACGGAAACATAAAACTGCATTAAAATCATCAAACAACCTATGAAAGTAAATGGTGCCTGATAAAGTGCACATTTCCTCTAGGTGCTGGTGCATTCATTTAGGGGCACTGAACAGAGATATTTCAGTTGAGCACTCCTAATTACCTCCATTCAAAATACATGACCAAAGGGACCTCCTATGAGATAGAAAGGACTTTATTAATTTAAAAAACATTTAAAAAAATGTATAAAAAGGCACCGTTAACAATCACACTGTCTGGAATTTTTCCATCCTATTGTTACAATTATAGTACTATAACTGATCATGTATTTTTTCCAGTTTGTTTTCTTTTTGTATACAGTTTCATTTTTTTCCCCACTATAGAAACCTCATCATACTTACTCCTGATTATGTGGATTTTTAACAGAACAAAAGGGGAGAGAAATGCCATTAATAAAAACTACACAAAGATTTTAGACCTTCAAAAATTCATTGGGATGCCCAGGGACAGGAGTAGTATCTTCACCACTTATCTCGTTTTTTCCTCACACACTGACAAGATATTATATTGACAGTGTCCCTTTGATCATTGGAGTGTGTCTAATGTGACAGTCTAAACCTGTTTTAAATATCAGATACCACCTTCTCAAAGTATTGTATACAATTTCTTCAAATTTTTAAATTCATGTACAAATCTGAGTACAAAAGTTTAGCTTTGTTCACCACTGATTTGATCCATATACGTCTCGTTGAAGTACAGGTAAATTTAAAATGGACTTTCTATTAGCAAACAAAACTTGTTTCCAGATACTAAATATTTAAACTGTCTTACATACCAATTGTTCATTATTGCAAGATGTATTAAAGTCCAACAGATCCCAGCATATTTATTGAAATAATTGTATATTATGTGATATATATATTTTATTTCAAACTAACATTACACACATACCAGCCCATGATTCCATATGTTATTGCATTTCCCCTAAAACAGGTTAAGTATGCTCTATTTACTTTGTATAAGAAATACTTTTATGGAGATGGCAATTAATCTCTATAATGATGCTTTACATGTGTAAGGTTGTAGAAAAAAACATATAATATATTTTTATTTTATAAATAGCATGTGAGCACACAAAGGCTATCATAATGATAATGTATATGGGAAATACTGAAGGTTTTGTGTTCACTCTTGACTATTCTAAGTAACATTTTCAAAAATGTGTGCCTAAAGTTAGGCTCCTAAAGCCAGCTTTAGATACTTACATATTTGGCCTGATTTTCAAAAATGTTGCGTACCAGGCAATTACATTGACTTCGGGAGCCCAACACCTTCGAGAATCAGGTGGCATATTAGTTGCCTAAATATGGATGTAGGAACCAAATTTTGGACACCCACTTTTGCATTTTGACTTTGATTGTTTGTCCTGGAAACCTTGACATTAATTTAATATCATTTTTGTATGTAATTAGATGTAAAATAGTAATTTTCATTAACATGTTTACAAAAACTAGCAAGCATTCAGCTAATTAAACAGCTGGCTTAAAATGTTTTTCCACACTAACTTTCATATAATGAATATAAATCAAAATTGTAAAGAAAGCTGTATTTATTTTATTCAGCACATCTTTTGAAAGTTCTTGTGGTGATGTGCATTTCTCACCTTCCATAAACTGTCAGCTGTATTTTAAATTAAAATATTTGATTAAAATATTCATTATTTTTTAAAATACATATCACTGAATTACCTGCTGTTGGCACCTATTTTTCTGAAAAGTCAAGCCTTATTGGTTTAAGATGTCAACACAGTTGACAATATTTGCCTGAACTACAGAGAGGAATAAAACAATATGGCTGTTACATATCTAGAATGGGGCAGTTTTCCAGAGAACATTAATATCTGCTTGCCATCCAATCAGTGTTCTCCAGTCTCACTTTAATATGTACTCATTTTATTAAAAACGCCCCTCAAAACAGTGTCAGATCTGTTTTTTGTATTTGCTTCTTCTGGCCTCGGAAAGTATTTTACCACTTTTGAGTCTGGTAACAGAATTTATCCTGGAAAAAGCAAACTAAGAACCAAAAGAATTCATATTTTTTCTTTACTACACCACATTCATAAAAGCTGAAGTCTAGCATTTTTCAAGGCCGACCATGAAAGAAGATAAATTAAAATATAAGTATCTGCACAACCAAGTTTTATTCTGTCAATTACATAACAAAAATGTAATTATATTTTTTACTCCACAGACATATTCTAACAAATACTACCTCCATCAGCATTTTGGAAAGGAAATAAGTTGGAGTCACTATCACCCTCGCGTCCCTAATGTCACTGCTCTCTTCGCTACACTAGACATTTCCACTGCCTTTACTTTAATCTGAACTTTAGAGGGAACTACTCATTATGCGCGCAGACTCTATTCTCACAGAAGAGTGAAAATGCATGCTGAGGAACCTTTTATCTTTTCCAGAAGAGGGGCCTCCTACTGCAGTAAATCTTTTCTTTACTCTCATATGGTACTTAAGGAATATCCAGATAGCACTACCACAGCAATACAATAACATATGTTTAAACCTTTTATTTGAGTGTCCTAACTTTACCTGTTTGAAATGTAGTTACTGTCATTAGAATAGAACTTTAAAAAGGAGATTCAGAATACATTATAAAATACTGCAGTCCTCTCTTGTAAAAGAAGAACAGTGACTGGGTAAAGAGGGTATAATTAGCTATCATGTGTGGCTAAACATTGTGTGAATAAACTACTGCCACTTTTTATTTCCTTTAATTTTCTGACTGATTTTCAGTTATGTTTAGGAGTCAAAAATCTTTAATATAGCTGTGTTAGTTTAATTTTACACTTCAGCTAAACAAATATTGCTGCATCAAAAGTTAAAAAGATGCCAGTCCACAATTAGTATTAGCCTCTTTGCAGTATTTGGAAAGATAGGAGAAATGAAGTAATTAAACACTCAGTACTGTGCAAAAGCAGCAACAACATTTGTTGATACCAACAGTGACAACATTAACGGACATATTTCAGCATAGGAAGATTTTCTATTGAAATCTTTATGCTCCTGCAAAGTTGGATTCCTGTCTGAGGAGGTTACAATTTCTGCAGCAACTTCCTTGTTGTAACATTTATAATCACCGAAAGGCAAAAAGAAGATGCTCAAAAGCACCACTAGCAAAGGCAACTATGTTTGTAAATTCTTCAAGTTTAACAGCTCAAATGTGAAGACCTTAAGTTCCTCAGGACCAAGAGCTCTAGATTTTCTTTTTTCCTCAGAATAAACCATAAAACTAGAATTGAAAGTTACATTAAAGTAACTTCAATAGCAAATGCAGGCCTTGATCTTGCAATTCAATGCAAAGTACAGAAGAAGCCAATGGGGCTCCATGAGGATGGAGAGGTCTGAGCCAGTATGAATCTCATTTACAGGATCGGGCCCTTATAATACTTAAATGAAAGGATGAAAACATTAAGATGTACAGAGCAAAATTAACTCAGTCATGTCACAAGCATTTTGTATTTTCTATTTCTTTTCTTTATAAATGAATCTATGAATATATTCATGTTTATGCCATTAAACTTAGACTTAAAAAATACAGGACTGATATTTGTCTTTTGGTATATAGACTCAAACATGCAGCATTATTTGATTTATGCAATGTGCCCTATGAAACAATACTTATTTAAATAATTTTTCCTAAGCCTTACGAGAAATAAATTCAAATTATAAAATACAGAATGTGCAATAGGGCTGAATTTTAATCTTACTGTAAGAAGCATAAATTTAACTTTTCACCATTTATATTTGTGACCTTAGTTACAGCAATGTAACTTTTGTAGTTTGTTTGACTTAATCTGCAACTGCATACATAAGGAATTTACTGTGAGATCTAATGATGATAGATTTGTTTTCTTTTTACCTATCAGACTAGCCATACCCTTAAGTAAGAGGGTTTGACCTCTTTCAGCGTATGCTGAAATATCAAAAGCGTGTCCCTCTTCTTGCTACAACACTAGCTCAGGTTCATCTTCAGGGTTTCATCATAATTGCTCTACTTAGGACATATGCAGTTCGCTGGAAGATTGCCCAAGTAGCGGGCACAATCACTGTTTACTCAAACTATAAACCACAGAAAGTGCTCACGAACAATTTCTTGGATACTTACATATGTATTTTTATAGGCCTTAGAAAATTAAAGAAGTTACTTACTCTACAGAAACTGAGGTTCTTCGAAATATTGTAGTCAGTGTGAATCTTACTATAGGTACACGGGCACCTCGCATGCAAGATCAGAGTCTTCTGAATCTGTCAGGGCTGCCCATGCACCTTGTGCCTACTCTTGCCCCTCTATGATGACATAAAGGCATGGCAGCTGTGACCCTCTATCAGTTTCCTCACAATTCAAAGCCCTTGGTAGCTAAGGATGCCAAAAAGCAGGAATGAGAGGGTGGGTGGTGGGATCCACAATGATTACAACATGTCAAAGAACTTCAATTACTGGAGGGTAAAAGTTCTTTTTTTCAAGTATGTGTCAGTGCTGATCTCATTTTAGATGACTATCAAGCAGTGTCCATTCTGGAGAGTGGGAAAGAGGAGCATCAGCTATCTGAGCAGAACAGAGATTAAAGTACAACTCCCCCAAACTTGGCATATAAACTCTTCCAAACCAGGTGCCATGTCAAAGGTGTAATGTTTAACTAATGTCAGCGTGTTGGCTCCAGGCTGCAGCTTTACAGAGGCCATTGAGGAATGTGGACACCATCGGATGTGAAAAGACCGAATATGACTCTAGTGGAGCCTAGCTCACTGAAACAGCTGCAAGGTGAACCTTTAGAGAACTAAGAGACAACCCATAATGCTGGATTGCCCATAAGGAGAGCCATTGCCATTTGGAGGAATAGTTAGATCATCCTCGGAGACAGTTTCCTGTTTTGAATGAGGATTTCTTGAATCTGTTGAGAACAATCTCTGACAGTAGCTTTCAGCAATCCACCATTCAAGCTGTTAAGTGCAATGTCTGAGTCTGGCTGCAATATCTGACCATGATACTAAGATATCAAGCCAACCACACCAGGAGTTGGATGGAAGATTGAATGGACAGGTGCAATAGGTCTCAGAATCAAAAATGTCTCAACCAGTAGGGAGCTTTGTCAATGTGGCCTTGTCCCATCTGACTTTGGAGATCACTCCAGGGAGCAGGAGAATCAGAAGAAAGGCATATAAGTAGGCCTGGAGACCACTGCAGCAGGAAGGAGTTTGGTAAGGAACTCAGATACACACACATACACCCCCACCCGCTGGAGCAAAAGTTCAGGAACTTGGTGTTGTCCTCTGTAGCAAACAGATCTATTGGAAGAGTCCCCCACTAGCAAAATATCAGCTCCATGACAGATGTCTGCATCAAACAAACAATTTTTCTTTATTTTCAAGGCCCTTCACAGGCTATCCTGAACCCATCTCTCATTCACTATTAAGATATCGAATCCCACATTTGGCCAGTAATGCCAACCTCCAATCGCTCACTTATTAAAAAAANCTCATGATCTGCAGAAAAGATTTCCCTCATAATTAGCTTCAGGAAAGTTTTCTTCCCACTGAGAAGGGCTGGAAATGGACTCTTTCTTGAAATATTATAGCTGAGATGGGCCTTGACCCTGAAAGGGCACCAAAAAGTGAGGATTTACCAAACGCCAATGCTGGACACCAGTGTTAACAGTTTCAGAGTGGTAGCCGTGTTAGTCTGTATCAGCAAAAACAACGAGGAGTCCTTGGGGCACCTTAGAGACTAACAAATTTATTTGGGCATAAGCTTTCGTGGGCTAAAACCCACTTCATCCGATGCATGGAGTGGAAAATACAGAGGCAGGTATAAATACACAGCACATGAAAAGATGGGAGTTGCCTTACCGAGTTGGGGGGGGGGGGTCAGTGCTAACGAGCCAATTCAATTAAGGTGGAAGAGGGCTATTCTCAACAGTTGACAAGAAGGGGTGAATACCAAGGGAAGAAAAATCACTTTTGTAGTGGTAATGAGGCCAATGTAATCAAAGTATCCCATTTCAAACAGTTGACAAGAAGGTGTGAGTATCAATGGGGGAAATTAGTTTTGTTGCATCCGAAGAAGTGGGCTGTAGCCCACGAAAGCTTATGCTCTAATAAATTTGTTAGTCTCTAAGGTGCCACAAGTACTCCTGTTCTTTTTGCGGATACAGACTAACATGGCTGCTACTCTAAAACCACTTATCAAAGAATCAAACAAGCAGCTTCACACTTTCCCCCATGCTGCCCCTCACATCTGGGGGAAATTCCCCATAAATATCAACAAAACTCATGATCCTCCTTCAAAACCCTCTTTAAAACTCTCCTTTGCCATGAAATCTACTGGTCCACGATCAGGGCTCCTAGGCACTATAGTAATAGTAATTAATAATAAAGGTGGCATAGTGGCCAGTGCCACAAGGCTTTAGCTGGGTTGAGCAGTCCCTCATTTGTGAGAAGAGTGATTTTGCCTGGAACAGCAGTTGTCAAAATATCTAATTGATGAGATTTCTCCGATACTATTGATATTTCCATCTCCGGAATCTCTGAAATTCTCATAAGGAGCTCTTAGAATGACTCATACAGTGCCACTGTTGGTGCCAAAAATACTACTTTGCCAGGCAACGACAGTGACAGGTCTTTTGGTGGCAAAGCAGGATGCTGGTGTTGCTTGGTCCCTAGGTCTGATCTTTATGGTGGTCTTTCCTGTCTGGTGTATATGGTCTGGCCAGCAAAGCTGATATAGAAAGGGGTCTGATTTTTCTCAAGTGTGAAGACCAGCTCCTAGTGGCTTGAGATGGCAGACCCCCAGTAAGCCCTGTAGGGGCATGGCAGCTGCCACAGAGATACGGCTGGCTAGCATGATATTGCCAGTCCAATACCATGTGTGTTGAGATGGCGGTTGAGTCCTGGAGGAAGAGCCAGCAAGCCTTTCTGTGATATTGATCACGGATCACAGAGAGGCTTCTCTGCTCAAAGATGGGGAGAATGTACTTCAGGTGATGGAGAGCAGAAACAGGCCTCCTATATCGCAGCAATGTGGAATATAGTACCTGGCACCAGCGACTGCATTAGTACCAGCAAGTACCTCAATGCCAATGACAGCCCTCCTCTTTCAGAGGTTTGTCACGTGTTACAGGCGTCGATGTTGCGGGGTGTGGTGCCAGGTCTGGGGTCAATGCCTGAAGAATCTTCTTCAGTGCCACAGGCTGCTCCTACTCACCAGCCTTCACACCATCTGGTGCTTAGTAGATTTGTCTCCACAGGCTTTATGTCATCTGTCCTTCTGTAAAGACGGTGAGTTCCATCTAGAGTCTACCTCTGTGTTCAGAG
This sequence comes from Trachemys scripta elegans, assembly GCF_013100865.1. Taxonomy (NCBI): domain Eukaryota; kingdom Metazoa; phylum Chordata; order Testudines; family Emydidae; genus Trachemys; species Trachemys scripta. The sequence continues at coordinate 143,757,905 of NC_048300.1, read as the reverse complement.
TGGCCCCTCTCAAAGCAGGACTTCAGTACCGGAGGTGTTGGTGTTGGCTAAGGCACTAGTGGGGCATGCTTTAAAGCTAGAGTACTTGTGCTGTTGCCAATGCTAGGTCTTTTCTCAGCACTGTCTTCTCTGTGCTGACCTTTGGGGTTGCTTGCCTACTGGATGGGCCACTGGATTAAGTTGGTTTGTCCGCTGTTGGTGCTCTGGTGCCCATCTCCTCCGGATCTGAGGAGACCTTCACAGATTGCCCCAGGAGGGGAAGCTTCAACCACGCATCACATGACCGACTTGTTCTTGCGATGAAAGAGAGGTGTACTGAACATGTGGGACTCTCCTAAATAGAAGAGAAGAGGCACCTGCTGTGTCCATGTTTCTAAGTAATTAGTCCATCACAGGACCTGTAGGGCTTGAAGCCCACAGGTTTTGAATCTACTGTATTGAGGCAGTCCAGTACTTGGGCTGGAGAATACAGGTGGCTCTGATCATCAGTACTCAAACCAGATGGGTCAAAGATGTTCGTGGTGGTCATATATCAGAAGTGTTCTGAAGAATTTTGAAAAGTTTTGAGAGGTTTTGCTGGAGCTAAAAACTAGCAGGTTGGAAGCTTCCCAGATTCCACGGCACTGCCATGAGTAGTAAGAGGGAACTGAGGGAAGGTCACAGACATACTGCCCTTTATACCCCAGTATAGGAGCATTTGGAGTCAGAGGTTGCGTATGCAGCACCAACAGACACTGGCATTCAAAAAGACTCTGATTTTGTGTGCATGAGGCACATGCGTACGTATAGTGGGATCCACGCTGACATACGCAAAGAAAAATCATCAGTTAATATAGTCATTTCAAGCAACTTCATATAAAAGTTATGAGTGAAATCCCAACCCCACTGAAGTCCATGGGAGTTTGGCCACTGACATCAATGGAGCGAGGATTGCATCTTCCTACCCTGGCCACACACATACCAAAATGCAGTGTACTTTATAGTTGTGCAGGAATAGCAAATAACCATAGGAAAATTACCATGTTGAAGTAAGATCGAATTTTGACCCCTCTGGCCAAATCCCAAACTATGACATTTCCATCATGGCCAGCAGAGAAGAGAACTCTAGGATCAAATGGGTGAGGCTCAAGTACAAACACTTCATCCTCATGTCCCTGAAATAAAAAATATATATCTTTTAAAAAAGATTTGGTAAGAGTTTAGAGAAGAATGTTCCACAAATACATACAGAAATACTTACCACTATTACACTATCTGCAGCATACACATCTGAATAATGATATAATGATGAGAAACTGACAAATGTCTAATGTTCAACAGCAGTTTTGGCAACTCTCTTGGATGGCTTTTCGTAACTCTTTATTGTACCTTTATATTATATGCTTCTCTTTCACCAGTGACAATTTTAAATAGAAATGTGTAACTATCAGTTAAATCACTATTAACATTTTTGTAATGAATTTAGAAGCCCAGAGGGATGGAAATAACACTCTTAAAAACTCTCACTCATATTTTAGAAATTTTAACCTCTTGCAGAGTTCATTCTACATTTTATGTGCAACTGTTCAAAAAATATCTAGTAAAGAACTAGTTCAGTAATTAGGATACGATTTTAGGCTATGAAAAGAATTAGTACCCTAAAAGTAGAAATCTATTCAACAAGCTCCAAGCATTTTGTTTCACCAATGGCATCAAATTATATGCAGGAGCTACTCATTTTGTAATTAAGTTTTTAAAAAAATCTTTAATTTTAATGTAGAACAGAAAAGTAGTATAATTAAATACATGCATATTTTTTCATGCCTAAGGAATGATGAGGTCATGATAAGGTTTGATATTTGTGTTAAGATATGGGTACTTGATTCTGAGTTTCAATTTTGTATTTCTAATTTTGGGTTGAGGAGCAACTGCTGACTCAGTGTATTACATAACTACTTTTTATTTTATGGCAAATGGTGTCTAGAACCTGAAAAAGATACATTTCATTGCAGGAAAAAATGGAAAATGGTGGCTGTGAGAATGGTGCCCTGCAATACTGCATAAGAAACCCATGTTCAATTTCTGGGTTTCACAAAAGATCTCACAAAACTGGGTGACTGGGCAGCAAAATGGCAGATGAAATTTAATGTTGATAAATGCAAAGTAAGCACATTGGAAAACATAATCCTAACTATACATATGCAATGATGGGGTCTAAATTAGCTGTTACGACTCGAGAAAGAGATCTGGAGTCATTGTGGATAGTTCTCTGAAATCATCCACTCAATGTGCAGCAGCAGTCAAAAAAGCAAACAGAATGTTGGGAATCATCAAGAAAGGGATAGGTAATAAGACAGAAAATATCATATTACCTCTATATAAATCCATGGTACGCCCACACCTTGAATACTGCATGCAGATGTGGTTGTCCCATCTCAAAAAAATATATTGAAATTGGAAAAGGTTCAGAAAAGGGCAACAAAAATGATTAGGAGTATAGAACGGCTTCTGTCTGAGGAGAGATTAATAAGACTGGGACTTTTCAACTTGGAAAAGAGGCGACTAAGGGGGGATATGATAGAGGTCTATAAAATCATGAGTGGAATAGAGAAAGTAAATAACAAAGTGTTATTTACTCCTTCTCATAAAGAAGAACCAGGGGCCACCAAATGAAACTAATAGGTAGCAGGTTTAAAACAAATACAAGAATTTTTTAAAGCAATGCACTGTCAACCTCTGGAACTCCTTACCAGAGGGTGTTGTGAAGGCCAATACTATAACAGGGTTCAAAAGGGAGCTAGATAGATTCATGGACAATATGTCCATCAATGACTATTAGCCAGGATGGGCAGAAATGGTTTCCCTAGCCTCTGTTTGCCAGAAGCTGGGATTGGGTGACAGGGCATGGATCACTTGATGATAACCTGTCTGTTCATTCTCTTTGGGGCATATGCCATTGGCCACTGTCAGAGGACAGGATACTGGGCTTGATGGACTTTTGGTCTGACCCAGTATGGCCGTTCTTATGGGTACAAGAGTCTTTTTGGACACCAGATCCCCAAGTATTCTAGGTGAGAGAAAGCAAGCTTGTGTTGTTGTGCAAGCCATTATGGTCTCTATTAATGTGTTTGTACAGACACATATACATTTTATATATGTATTTACATATTAGCTACTGGTGGTGAGTGGAGACCTAGCAATGGTATTCACCTCTTCTTATTTTCAGATACAAGGATATATTAAAGACAACTATAAATACATTACTTTCTTAATAGTTTTTCAAATAGACAGTTGTTGTAGTTACCACAGGGACGTTATGCAAATATTGCTGGAAAAGCAGATGGTCCATGAGAGAATCTAGTAAAAATGTGGTCAAACAAAAAAAAGACCCCCTGCAGCAGAGATACTAATCTGGATTATTATTCAGAATCTCCTCCAACCAGACTAGGGCAATATCACTGTTCACAAATCGCATGTATTTTTGGGACTGAAAAGCCCATATTAGTCCCCATATTTTTTTTTTCCTGCTTAACATTACCCTGTGACTGAAATGCATTAGCACCATTCATTTTAATCTTAAAATTTATCAATCTTCTTCATTCTTCAACCACAAGTGTCTACATAACTGCAGAATTTTAAGTCTAAATTCAATAATTATATTTAAAGGTCTGTAATATTTCTCTATGTAGGTATCATTCCTACTACTTCAATAAAAAATACTTAAGTTTCTAAAATGTTGCCATGATTGTTGGGTTTCCCACATACCCTCAGGAAGACATTCTGGTTAATGCTGACATTCTAATTATGGGAATCATCCTATCAAAGTTTCAATTATATTCATTTTAATCTATAATTTAGTATCACTTGCAACTCCCCTTGATTTCCTATACAACTTGTATTTGTATATAGACAAAAGTATATTACTATGAAAAGGTACTTAATTAATACTTCAATTATGCATCTTCTATTCAAGGAATATCTGGGTCTTCCATCTTATTTTTCAAGCTGGAAGTGAATGCTATATTTGGAGGTCAGCAAAAGCTCACCCATATCTTTCTTCTACTTAAAGACCTCCATAACAAGCCTTGCCAATTTTGAACATAAAACAAAAAAAACACACACACGCACACACACACTACCATTGGCACCCTGTCTATGCAAATTAAAATCTAATCCACACAGGTGCCTGCTAATACTAACCTACAAAAGATGATTTTAAAGAAACATAACAGTGATTTAAAATTTAAAAATTTAGAAACTATTATTTCAAAAACAAACTGTCTCTGCAAGGAGGGCACGTGAAGAACAATTTTGGCTCCATCCTCATTGACAATGTTACTTTAGGTTCACAGAGGATTGGGCCAAAAGAAACCTGATGAGGTTCAACAAGGACAAGTGCAGAGTCTTGCATTTAGGATGGAAGAATCCCATGCACTGTTACAGACTAGGGACCGAATGGCTAGGAAGCAGTTCTGCAGAAAAGGACCTAGGGGTTACAGTGGACGAGAAGCTGGATATGAGTCAACAGTGTGCCCTTGTTGCCAAGAAGGCTAATGGCATTTTGGGCTGTATAAGTAGGGGCATTGCCAGCAGATCGAGGGACGTGATCATTCCCCTCTATTTGACATTGGTGAGGCCTCATCTGGAGTACTGTGTCCAGTTTTGGGCCCCACACTACAAGAAGGATGTGGAAAAATTGGAAAGAGTCCAGCGGAGGGCAACAAAAATGATTAGGGTGCTGGAGCACATGACGTATGAGGAGAGGCTGAGGGAACTGAGATTGTTTGGTCTGCAGAAGAGAAGAATGAGGGGGGATTTGATAGCTGCTTTCAATTACCTGAAAGGGGGTTCCAAAGAGGATGGATCAAGACTGTTCTCAGTGGTACCAGATGACAGAACAAGGAGTAATGGTCTCAAGTTGCAGTGGGGGAGGTTTAGGTTGGATATTAGGAAAAACTTTTTCACTAGGAGGGTGGTGAAGCACTGGAATGGGTTACCTAGGGAGGTGGTGGAATCTCCTTCCTTAGAGGTTTTTAAGGTCAGGCTTGAGAAAGCCCTGGCTGGGATGATTTAGTTGGGAATTGGTCCTGCTTTGAGCAGGGGGTTGGACTAGATGATCTCCTGAGGTCCCTTCCAATGATTCTATGACAGTCACAGAAGAATTTAAAGCTACTTAAATTTCTTGTATGTAATTATTTCCTTAACTTTCTGCCTTGTTATGCAAATCTATGAAGATATTCTAAAATAATCTATGATGGATATGTGAGTTACAGTATACTGAGTAAAACTGCCACTCTTATTTTACTTACCATAAGGACATGAATAAGCTGGCCAGTGAAAGAATTCCAAACCTTCAGAGTCATGTTATTAACTGCAGTTATAACAGAGTTGTCATGGCGGTCCCACGCCACCATAGTTACTTTCAGTTTTGTGATTTTGTCTTCTACTCCTTGTACACTTTGTCTAAAAGTAAAGAGCAGAGAAGAGTTTTCAAAATAATGAGTCTGAGTTAGCCAAAATCTTTGGTGCATCAAGAAACTTGTCTGATAAAAAGAGTTCACTCATCAAAGATTTTAAAATGTTTTTTGTGTTTTGGTTTATCATCAAAAGTAATGTGTTTCTTCAATACTGCGGACAAATGAGATCAGAAGTACATGATGGAAATGTTATATACAATAATGCATGCTGGACAGGAAAAAAGCATTTAAAGTAAATATTGCTTAAAGTAACGACTAAAATGAGGTTCTAACCATCAACAGCAACAGAAATTCCACAGGCCAAACCATAGCCCATCTCGGCAATTTGTGTCTTCAGATAACGACCTCTGATACCAGTGCAAACCCATTTAAGGTTAATGGAGCAACACATATATCAGACAGCAAAATCTGAAGACAAAATGGTTGCAAAATGGACAACAGTCTGGCCTGCAGAGCCTATGTTATTGGTGATTATGAATACAGAAAGAACACAGCGTTATCGTCAGACTTTAGGGCGAGATTGTAGGGCTGATGCTAGGAAAAAGACAACTTACTCCAAATGAGCCCATTTGATATGAAAATCTATGAGATAATAGACACGGTACTCTATAACACCATTTTTATACAGTAACTTTTAGGACAGAACCTCACTTTAAAGGCAATGGGTGAAATCCAAAGTCTCCTGATGTCAATGGCAAAATGCACAAAATGGCACCAGGATTTCACCCACTGTTTAGAGCAGGGGTGGGCAAACTTTTTGGCCCAAGGGCCACATCTGGGTATGGAAATTGTATGGCGGGCCATGAATGCTCATGAAATTGGGGGTTGGGGTGCGTGAGAGGCTAAGGGCTCCAGCTGGAGGTCCGGGCTCTGTGGTGGGGCCAAAAATGAGAAGTTCAGGATGTGGGAGGGGGCTCCGGGCTGGGGCAGGGCAGGGGGTTGGGATGTGGAAGGGGGGGGTGAGGGCTCCGGCTGGGGGTACAGACTCTGGGGTGGGGCTGGGGCTGGGGGGTGTAGGAGGGTCCTCTGGGCTGGGACCAAGCGGTTTGGAGAGCAGGAGGGGGATCAAAGCAGGGGATTGGGGTGCGGCAGGGGATCGGGGATGCAGGCTCCAGGCGGCGCTTACCTCAAGCAGCTCCCAGAAGCAGCGGCATGTTCCCCCTCCGGCTCCTAGATGGAGGCGCAGCCAGGTGGCTCAGCGCGCTGCCCTGTCTGCAGGCACTGCCCCTGCAGCTCGCATTGGCCATGATTCCCAGCCAATGGGAACTGCGGAGCCCCTTGGCTGACCCTCTGCATAGGAGCCGGAAGGGGGACATGCTGCTGCTTCCGGGAGCTGCGCGGAGCCACAGCACATGCGGAGCGGGACAAGCCCCCTGCTGGAGTGCTGGAGCGGAGCAAGCCCCCGGCTGGAGAGGGGCAAGCTCCAGACCCCGCTCCCCAGCAGGAACTCGAAGGCCAGATTAAAACGTCTGAAGGGCCAGATGTGGCCCCCGGGCCGTAGTTTCCCCACCCCTGGTTTAGAGCCTTGTCTGCTTTTTGTTGTAACAAGGTTCAGAGTTTAAGGCTAGAATGGACCACTAGATCATTCAGACGGACTTCCCGTATATCACAAGAACACCAACACCACCTAGCACCTGCACACTAAACCCAAGAACCAAAATGAGACCAAAATATTACAGCCCACAGGAGACTAGACTATTATGTACCACAGGCAGAGAATAGGAAGGACAAGTGGCCAAGGCCCCCACAAGGCAGGAAAATGATTAAATAAGGTATATACCAGATACACCTGGTGACCCACACCTAAACATCACAGAGAAAGGCAAAAAACACTCAAGGTTACTGTCAGTCTGACTTGGGGGAAAATTCCTCCTGGAACCCACATATGGCTATCAATTAGACCCCAATTCTAGAAGCAAGAATTAGCCAACCAAGCACCTCAGAGAGAGATTGCTCGGTGCCATCTCAGAGCCCTTGCTCACTCCATCCAAAGTCACATCCGCAGCTGAGGGCATCCCTGATACTTCACAGGAAGCAGATTAAAAAAACCCTGCAGAATACATGCCCCTTCCCCTGAATCCCTTCCTGTACACGACTGAAATAAAAAAATTGACATTCTGCCATGTTGTGATCTGAAATAAGTTTATTAAGCATTTATGATTTGGTTTGCATGAGTTTCTTAATATTTCAGGTTTGACCAATTTTTAAGCCATCACCCTAGATATATTCCATCAATGAATTAATAATATTAGATTACGCCTCAGTAAGGAAAAAGTGCTCCATACCTCAGCATTTTTAACAAGACAAGCTTTAAAAAAAACAAACAAACACATAGTTGTAGCTCTAGAACTTACCATTAATAACTTGACATCTAATCACTCCACCCAATTTGTTAATGCTTTACTCCATGTAAGAATATAAGAATGGCCATACTGGGTCAGACCAGTCCTGTCTTGAGGTCCATCTAGCCCAGTATCCTGTCTTCAGTGGCCAATGCCAGGTGCATCAGAGGAAATGAATAGAACAGGCAATTATCGAGTGATCTATCATGTTGTCTACTCCTGGAGAATAGCTTAAATAAATTGAAATCTGTTTTCTCAACAAAACACTTTCTTCATTGTACACACACTACTTTATTACTATAGAGTTGTGTATGAGTGGAGTGTTAAGGCCATATTTTACCAACTTAGCATTGAAGTTTTTACTTTGGGGAACTGAGCTTAGCCTTAAACTCTATGAGACTTGTTTATTACAGGTCACAAGACATTATGCGGACTCAAAAGAGAAGGATGCACTTTGGACCTATTAAGCTTTCCTTATAAAAATACAGTGAATTTAGTGATAGTGAAAGGTGCTGAACCTTGAAAACAAATTTTCTATAAGTATTCATGTGACAGATAACGTACCGACAATCTGTGGCACACTCTTGGCTTGCATCAATGTATCTCAAAACCATGCCTACTTGATCACTAGCTTCTCTGCTGACACTGTCAACTACTGGCCATATATGCATGATGCAGACATGTGTCCATGAAAAAAAAGAACAGAAAAGGATCACCAACTCATTTAATACAGACAACTTGAGAGCTGACTGTCAAACTGGATTCCTAGTAGAATGTGCTTTATTCCTAGCAAAAGATTTTTCACGCTTAATTATTCTCTCTTTTTCAACTGTACAATCCCATTTTCTTCAGTAAGATTGCTCAGGTGCAACTAGGACTGAATTTGGACTTGCATTAAAAATGAATCCATGGAGAGTTACCTGGATTTCATTTTGTCATGCAACACATGCTCTTATCAGGTGCTCTTGCTAGAAGCTTCTCTGGGGAGTTTAATCAGTATTTTTGATAATTATTTGAAAAATCATAGTCAACAAAAACCTTAAGAATCTCTCAGGGCCAAGTTTTCAAAGGTGCTTCATCAAATAGACTGAAATCTCCATCTCATAATGAATTATGGGCAAAAATTCTAAAAGACCCCAAAGCTGTGGAAACAGTCCTAGCATCTCTGTTCCAGCCATCCAATTGGGTCATAAAAAAATTTACAACTTAGAGAAGAAAATTTTAAATATTCCTAGAATCTTTCCATCTGTCCCAACAGCAGCTCTGGGAAGATATATTAAAGTAATTAATTCACAGCCTTAGCAAATTATTATTTTCTCCCAATTTTAGGCAAATACCTGTTATTTAGAAATTACTGGCAGTGTGACTCTAAGAATTTACTTTGAGTAGATTTGGCAAGAGTTCTTCCAAATATTGATTCACACTTATTTTTTAATCTTTATTACACCACCACCCAGAGGACCTACTCAGATTGGGGTACTGTGTAAACATTACACAAAGACAGTCCCCTACCTTGAAAAGCTTAGTCTTTCCTCCTAGAATTCCACGCCACAAAATAAGGAAAGTAATGTAGCAAACGCAATATAAAGTGATCTTCTCTAAGAAGCATATTAACCAATTTTGCATCCAGAATACCTGATGGCATCTCTTGCTAGGAATAGTCAGAGAATTCCTGATGCTCTCATGTGCAGTCCTTTCTCACCGAAAAAAAATCAAACCACAAGTCCCTAGAGATACAGGTAAATATGGATGAAGGATCCTAGGTTGAGAGACAGTGTATATCTGTACCTGAATCTTGCTGAACTTTGCTATATTGGAAATTCTTTGTATCTAACTTGATCGGTAGGTGGACAACCATGAGATGGAATCAAAATCTCGTCTTAGTTTACCATAAACCTGTGTGTGCCTGAAGCATGGAGAGGGTCATCTTACATGCTTCCTCCTGCAAGGTCCCTGACAATGTTGTCCTGATGAGTAGATTTTCTAAGAAATGGTACAGATGAGTTCCTAGACTCTTCATATGGATTATCACTGTTAACAGCTTGGTATACATCCAGGGGGCAGAAGACAGCTTGAAAATAATGGCTTTTTAAACTAACAGTAGTGATTTCTAGTGGTAAACAAGAAATATTACTGACAGGTCCTAATGGGAAAAACAGGTACATTTCTGGTGGCCTGATAGTCTGGAGAGAGAGTACAGAGATAGCAGAAGCTAGAATCTTTTCATCTTCACTGACCTGTTCAGCCTCTTGGAGTTCTAGGATATCCCAGGACTCCTCCCTAGTTCTTTCTTCCTATAAAGAAGAGCAGTGTCCTGAGATTCTTTCATCTTAAGAGAAAGACTACTGTCCCTTCAAGATGGTGTGATGTTTCTTGTGTCTCGAAGTGAAGAGAGAAGTAGTAAAGAAGGGGATTTGGAGAAGCCTGATGCTCTAGATAATCCAGTCTGCTAAGATCTCATAGCTGAATAGATTGACCCACCCCTTATGGCGGTGACTCTGGTGGAGTCTGATTAGTGTGGGTGGATACAGAAGCTTCAACAATTCTGAAATTCTGGCCTCTAAGTAGACTGTGTGCTGGGGGAAAAACATGGCTCAGTGGCTTCAAAATAAGCTTTAAAAGCTATAATGCTAATGAATAAGGCAGAAGTTTTGAGATGCTCGCTGGTTTGTGCGCGCAGAAACAGAAACATTAGAAGGAGGGCAAATTGGGCTAGAACAAGCCATAGAGCATCATGGACATGTTTGAGCTACATTTGATATTTACAGGAAGAAAGGCACATCCCAAAAGATATCTAACAAGCGAAGAGTTGGAATTCTGAAAATGAGGTCTGAGGATCTGAGCACAGACTGCTCTGTCTCCTGTTAGGGTCCTGTAAATTCAAACCTTGAACCTTGGAGGATATTAGAGCAGATCAGAAGTCTTCCCATAAAACATTTAGGGATTGACTTACATGATGACTGAAGATCATTGCTGAAGAACCCCTATACGCCGGAAGCAGTTTATGGCTTATGTTTAGCAATGTAAATTGAAAGTGCATTCAAAAATCAATCACAAGAAGGGGAGGTTGTGCGCACTGAATAAGTGACACTGGTACATTCAGTAAAATTTAGTTAATTGTTAATATTTATTTTTATTTTTTCACAAAATGTAAAAAACTAAAGATTCTCTGTAAAAAAGCAAATTCAGTGTTTTTCTGTGGCAAATGGATTTCTAGGATCCCTGCTGAAGATCAAGATTGCGTGCTTCGAAGAGACTGCTTTCTGGGCATTCTACTGTTAGATGTAGATTCTTTCCTAGATTTAAAAAATACATGTATAAGATCCAGTGAGTAGCAACAAACCCCAAGCTTTAGCCACTCAGCTTCCAGTGAGTTTGAGGCAAAATGGGTTTGGGTTCAAAATCTGACCTTAAATTCTGTGACTTTAATGCCAGAAGGGACCACCATATCTTCTAGTCCGACCTCCTGCTTATCACAGGCCACTAACACCACCCAGCCACACACACACTAAACCCAACAACCAGAATTAGACCACAGCATTACAGCCCTCAGGAGACAAAACTATTGTGTGCCCCACAGGCAAAGAACAGGAGGCACCAAGCTGCACCAATGCCCGAGGCCCTTGCAATGGCAAGATTAAGTGAGACATACCCTGAAGATACCTTGATACAGTAAGTCCAAAAATTGCATAATGATCCCATAACATAGTTACCTCTAGAAGATGAGGTAAACAAAGACACCTAAGCCAGAAAGGAGCTATAAGAATTATCTTGTCTTGGTCCTCTATTTGAATGGTTAAACTCAGCCATTAGTGGCAGGAGAAAAATAGGTAAATCCAGAGTCCAATCCACTGAATACTGCTAGCATATGCTGTACATGTATTTATAGGGCATCTGGAGCACTAGCTTGGAAATTTGTTAATGGCAGGTGCAGAGACATCCAACTTCGGAATAAGCCACATGATGAAAGTCTGTTCTAGCACTGGAATTTTGATCTCTCCTGGCTGAAGACACTAACAACTTGGCCAGTCCATTTGACTGTTGAGTCTTCCTCAAACATACATTTCAGTTAATGTGTGATCACATTTATCTAGGTTAAGAAGAAAATTTAGAGCTTTTTGTTGAAAACTGGTGCTCTTTGGGCCCTCTTGATGCTGATACATGCTATTGCAGTTAGTTGCCTCATGCTACCAAGACAGAATGTTGAACTAAGACAGACTTGAATGGCTTGGCCAGTTACTCTCAGTTACAGAAGACTAATGGACAGTCAAGCTTTCAGTCTGTTACCATTTTCCCAACCTGAGAAATTCTTCACATATATACTTGTCAAGCTGAACAAGACTTATGGTCTATCATGAACCTGGTTGGTGAGCTAACACCCAGAGATTTGCCTAACAGATTATGTTTTTCCATGATTGGAAAAACCAAAGTACCAGATTAGGCAGAATTTAGAAAGGATTCCTGCTGACTAGGTGAAATTACCAGGCCATACCTGCACATTTTTCACATGAAGAAAAGATAACTGTGCTTTGTCAGCACAAAATTTATTAGGTGTAAACTGAAACAGATTCATTTAACTGGATCCTGGAATATTTTAAGTTTGAAGGTTTTGATCTTCAAGCATCTCTCCCTCTGCTAACAGTACTATCGGTCAAAAACTGGGGATCAGAAATAAAGTTGTTCCTGTGTGGGAGATTAAGATGTTTAATAATTATGAAATTATGCTGTCAAGAAACTGTAAAACTGAGAATATCCTTTGAAGTTTGGTGATAGGATGTTTTTAAATCAGCCATCCAGATCAGAGAACAAAAATGTAGGAAAATCTGAGAACCAGTGCTGCCTCAGCCATGTTTAGGTAATGATTAGGGGGGACCTGGGGCACATGATTTATGAGGAAAGGCTGAGGGAACTGGGCTTATTTAGTCTGCAGAAAATAAGAGTTAGGGGGGATTTGATAACAGCCTTCAACTACCTGAAGGGGGGGTTCCAAAGAGGATGCAGCTCAGCTGTTCTCACTAATGGCAGATGACAGAACAAGGAGCAATGGTCTCAAGTTGCAGTGGGGGAGGTCTAGGTTTGATATTAGGAAAAAGTATTTCACTAGGAGGGTGGTAAAGCATTGGAATGGGTTACTTAAGGAGGTGGTGGAATCTCCATCCTTAGAGGTTTTTAAGACCCAGCTTGACAAAGCCCTGGCTGGGATGATTTAGTTGGGGCTGGTCCTGCTTTGAGCAGGGGATTGGACTAGATGACCTTCTGAGGTCTCTTCCAACCCTAATCTTCTATGATTCTATGCTGGGGCAATGAGGATGAGTCCGGCTCCATTCACTTCGAGTCTGGCGATGACTTGGGGAAGGACTGGGTTAGGAGGGAAGGTGTACAGAAAAGTTGACATCCAGCTACAGTGCAAAGTCGGAGAGGGAGCCCCTCCCCAGAGCAAAATAGGTGACACTTCCTGTTTTCCCTTGTCACGAAAAGGTCGATCGTGGGGATGCCCCATGTTGTGAATACCATCCAAGGGACCTCTGTCTTTAGGGACCACTCGTGGCTTGGAGAGAAAATCCGGCTGAGATGATCAGCAAGACGGTTCTGGACCCCCTCGTAAGTGGACAGCTACCGTGGTGATGCCCTCTTCAATTCGGAACTTCCACTGGTTGATTGCCTCAGGCAGAGTGCTCTGGGGTGAGCTCTCCCTTGTTTGTTCACAGTATTGAACAAACAGTATTGTTAGTATGTGAACCGCTGACAGTCTGCAGTCCCTGAAAGCACGACACAGGTTGTGGAGGGCCCGAAACTCCAACATGTTGATATGGTGCAAGGCCTACTGTTTCGACTACAGACCCTACACCCGCAGCAAGTCCAGATGCGCTCCCCAACCCAGAAGGGACACGTTGGTAACCACTGAGTTGGTCGGAGAGGGGGAATGAAGGGGACACTTTGGCATACGTTGTGTGGGGACTCCCACCAGCGCCAGGACTCTAGGACTGATGGAGGAGGTGAACCTATCTGTCTAGAGAATGCCGGGTAGGGTGGTAAACCATTCTGAGACACATCTGAAGAGAACTAACGCATAACCTGGGAAGATGGACCACCAGTGTACACGTGGACATGTGGCCCAACAGGCTCAAGCACATGCAGACTGTTCTGGATGCTTGTGATTGCAAAATGAGGCACAGCTGTCAAATCGTCTGGAAGCGGTCAGTCGGCAGGAACGCCCTCAACCTTGTGAAATCTAATTGGGCCCCAATTAACTCTATTTGCTGAGTGGGGGCCAACGTCGACTTGACAGTTTTTAGAATGAGTCCCAAATGGTCGAGTAAGTGTAGCGTTGTGTCAACATGGGTGAGCACCTCCTCTCCGGAGCCATCTTTCAGTCACTAGTCATCAAGGTAGAGGAAAATGTGGATTCCCTTCTTCCTGAGGTATGTCATGACCACCACCATGCATTTGGTGATGACCCAGAGGGCATAATAGAGGCCAAATAGGAGAACTGTGTATTAAAAGTGGTGATCTTCTACCTTTGAAGATCTATCCTGTGACTCCCTTCTGCTCACCGGCACTGACGTCGCTGACTCTTGTACCACCGATGGCAGTACCAAAAGCACCATTAAGTCCCTGGCTGCAACAAAGACCTCCGGGATAGACGGCCCCATGATCCTGCTGGTGCTGCAATTGTCCCTGTGGTGCTGAAGGCTGATCCGGGACCAGACTCAGCAGAGCCTGCTGAGGGGGGAGGGATAGCTCAGTGGTTTGAGCATTGGCCTGCTAAACCCAGGGTTGTGAGTTCAATCCTTGAGGGGGCCACTTAGGAATCTGGGGCAAAATCATTACTTGGTCACTGCTACTGAAGGCAGGGGGCTGGACTCGATGACCTTTCAAGGTCCCTTCCAGTTCTAGGAGAAGGGATATCTCCATTATTAAATTAAATTAATTAAAACAGGATGGAGTCAATGGTACTGCCCTTGGAACGGCAACAGAGGAGTAGCCAGACTCAGGTCACATTCCGCTGTGCTCCCCTGCTTGGCGTTCTTCAGTCGGGGAATGTCCCCTCTAAGCCAGCTGTTTATGTTTTTTCTTTGGCAGCAATGACAGGAAATAGTGCTGACAGACTCTCAGGACGGGAGGAGCACTCTGCATCGACTCCAAGGTACTCGGTGCCAGTCTGACTGGCTTGGCTCCAACGAGGATTAGAGCACTGCCTCTAGTGTGACTTCAACCTGGTCTCCAGGTACTTCTTAGTATGGGGCTTGAAGTCCCAGCACATCTGACAGCGATCCCTGATACGAGTCTCTCTCCCAGGAACTTCAGACAACTGGAGTGTGGGTCACTCACAGACATAGGCTTGCCGCAGGAGGCACACGGCTTGAAACACGGAGACTCAGGAATGCCCAGAACCGGGAGTGGACGAAGACTCTGCTAACAGCGAAAACAGCAACTAACCATGTACAACAATTTCACAACTGTCCAAACCAGAAATAAACAACTAGGACAAAAGAAACAAAAGGAAGGTAGTAAACTAAGAACACAAAGAAGGATCTTCCATTGAGAGGAGCTTGCCGAAGCAAGAAGAACAATTCCAGCAACTGTCATAGGTGGAAAGAAGGAACTAAGAAGATGCAGCGTTGGCCAAACCCCTTATACGGGCATGTATGCACATGGCACCATAGGCTGTCAAAGCTGACCCCATGGGTATGACGGAGGGAAAAATTTCCGGCAACTGTGCTCACAGTGCATACACACCTAAAGTAGAGTAGACATATGCAAGAACTCGAAGAACCAGTCATTCTGAGACAAAGCAGGTAGGCTAGCTGACAGAGTGACCATGCAGAAACGCACATATTTGATTAACTTACTGAGTCCACGGAAGTCAAGGATGGGCCTCATCCTGCCATTGGATTTCAGTATCAGGAAATACCAGGAGTTGAACCTGCAACTGTAGTGTTCTCGCCGAACCTCCTGCACCATCCCAATGCTATCAGAGAGCTGACCTACTTGAAGAGCAGTATCTCATGAGAGGGGTCCCTGAAAAAGGATGGGGAGGAGGCAGAGAGAGAAATTGGATGGTGTAGCCTAATCTGAAAGTATCTAGGACCTAGCTGCCAGACATTAACAAGATTCAGGCATTGTAAAGGCAAACCAGCCTGTCTCCAAAGAAATTGGGGGGATGATGAGGGAGGAAGAACAACTGGGACAGTGCTCTGGACCGAGTCAAAATGGGCACTTAGCAGATGCAGAAGGAGGGTGCGCAGAACAGCTGGGTCCTGAGCTTGAGTGCTTCATCTTGTGAGATCTATCCCTTTCCTAGGGTTGTCTTGCTGTCTCAGAGGGAAGGACACACAAAAGGTTGCTGTGGCCTGTGCATAGATGGTGTACACACCTGCAGCTAGCCCTCAAATCCTTAAAAGAATGCAGGGTTTCATCAGTCTTGTCCAAAAACAAGGTTTGGCCATCCAAGGGCAAATCCTCAATTGTTTGCTGGACTTCCAGCATAATCCCCAAGTTCTGGAGCCAGGAAGCCATTCTCATAGTAATTGCGGAGCCCCAGCCCTGTCTGAAGTGTCCACCACATCAAGGGCAGATTGCAACAACATTTTTGCCACAAAGCAGCCCTCAGTGACAAACACCCAGAATTCATCCTTGGAGACCTCAGGCAACAGTTGCTCAAACATAGCCGACCAGCTAAGGAAGTCATATTTAGCCATGTTTGGCTTGCTGGTTTGCAATACTCATCTGAAGTGACAATGAGGTGGATATCTTCCTGCCTAGAAGATCTAAGCACTTCAAGTCTCTGTCTTTGGGGCAGGACTTAAATCTGTCCTGCTGTGCCCTGTCATTCACAGTCGCGAGTTTGGGGTTGTGTGGGAATAAAATCCCTCGTATCCCTGTACCACAGTGGTTCTCCAACTTTTTTACTGGTGACCCCTTTCACACAGCATGCCTCTGAGTGCGACCCCCCCTTATAAATTAAAAACACATTTTTATATATTTAACACCATTATAAATGCTGGAGGCAAAGCGGGGTTTGAGGTGGAGATTGAGATTCACGACCCCCCCATGTAATAGCCTCGTGATCCCCTGAGGGGTCCCGACCCCTAGTTTGAGAACCCCTGCTGTACCAGAACAAAACAGCACTTCTCCAAGTGCATGGCCAAGGCCAGTGTACACCAAAGAGTCTTCACAGGCTTGAGGAGCGACTCGTTAATCCAGTGGTCCCCAACCTTTTTGTGGCCAATAGCACATTCATGTTTTCAGAAGAGTGTGGCAGGCGCCAACAATTTTTCAAGGCTTATTTTGTATTTGTACATTAAATAATATGAAAAACATCATATTTAATATTACATAATATATGAATCCATAAGATAAAAAAGGTAATTTTATATGCAAAAGGTATTAATTAAATTATTCGACAATTACTCTTTCACCTTATCATGTGAATTTGCTCTTTTTTATCTACCTGTAAGAAAAATTAAGGAGTTTTTACAAAATAAATATCATAAACCGTTTTCATCTCATTTATTTTTAAAAAAGTAATATATTGTTGAACTGCTGGTCCAAATATATTTATTATTCTTACTTTAACATAGATAGCCAGTTAAGATTAATTACAAAATATTTTTTGTATCGTTACTTGTATCTGGATTTCAATAAACAAACAAATATGAAAAAAAGTTAAACACAAGTTAATCATATGTGCTCATCAGCACTTAATGGAAAATAGTCATCATTAATTCACGTGGTTTTTCTAATAAAGTAAGTGTGATTTTTGGCACTGCATTTCTTCGGCCAATTTTTCGTAGTTGGGAGAGTAGGATGATATTCCCGTTCATAAGCAATCGTCAAGGTGGGCATCTGTAAGCCAAGATCTGTATTTTGATTTTATGATGTTCATTGTTGAAAACAGAACTTTGCATAGATAAGTGGAAATACGATTTTATTTTGTATGCTACATTTTTTAAGGCAGGAAACTTTTTCGGTCAACCAGTT
The DNA here is from genome assembly GCF_013100865.1 of Trachemys scripta elegans. Lineage (NCBI taxonomy): Eukaryota > Metazoa > Chordata > Testudines > Emydidae > Trachemys > Trachemys scripta. The sequence continues at coordinate 143,740,123 of NC_048300.1, read as the reverse complement.
TCCAAAAGTTTTCATCTGTTGCGCAGGATTTTAGAACAAAATCATTTTGAAGGTCCAAAATCTCCAGTTCCATGTCTTCTGTTCTTACTTGAGTAAGACTCGCAATTGATGTAGCCATTTCTGTTACCTCTATTTGGCAAGTAAAAGGATTCACAAGAAAGGCAACTACAGGCTTAATGATGGTGAACTGTTGAAATCTCTTTTCAAATTGTTCCAAAAGTGTTTGAATGTGGATAACAAATGGTGATGGGTTAAAATCACCGTCACATACCATTTTCTTCATACTTGGGAAATGTACGAGAGACTTCGTCTTCATGTGACATCCACAAGATCAGTTTTGCTTTGAATGATTTTACAGAAACCTATCATTTGAGCCACATGTTTGTCTTTTCCTTGGAGCTTAAGATTTAAAATGTTCAATTTGTCAGTGAGGTCAGCAAGAAAAGCCAAGTCTATTAACCAGCTGGAGTCTTCTAGTTGCTCAAAGTTCTCATTTGGGGACTTCAGAAATTATTTGATCTCTTCAATTAGGCTTAAAAAAACGTGCAAAAACTTTACCTTTGCTCGGCCATCGTACTTCTGTGTGCAAGATAAGATCAGATTGTTTATCATCAACATCTTCCAACAGGGCCTTAAAAACTCGGTGTTGCAAATGTTTCGTTCAAATAGAGTTAACTATTTTAATAACGACATTCATGACATGTTGAAAAGAAAGAACTTTGACGCACAAAGCTTCTTGGTGGATAATGCAATGATAAGACAAAGTTCGGAAAGGATTCATTCTTCTTGCAGAGTGCAATGAATCCATTGGCGCTGCCCTTCATTCCTGCTGCCCCATCAGTGGTGATCTCAGACAGCTTGTGTAGTGGCATACTAATTGATGTTGCATATGATTTGAATAAATTATAGATGTCCTCACCCTTTGTTCACCCTTTCATAGGCAATACTTTTAATAACTCTTCTTTTACGGTGAAGTCACTAATTACCATCCTCACCATAACTGCCAACTGCGCTGTATCCGATATATCTGTCGACTTATCGAACTGCAGTGAAAACCAGTCACATATTTCCAAGTCATCCTTTAGCTGAGTTTGCATGTCGCTTGAAATTGCATGTATCCTCTAACTGTGTTGTCTGATAACTGCAAGTCTTGTATTGCAGACAAAATCTCACGCTTGTTAGGAAATCCTTGAAACAGGCAATCAGCACCCGTCAAAAATGCTTCCTTTAACAATTCACCATCTTGAAAAGGTTTTTTCTTCTTTGCGAGCAGATGAGCAATTTTAAAGGAAGCAATAGTAGCACTTTTAGACTTTACCACTTGTCTAGTGAAAACAGATTGCTGGGCAGATAGAAGAAAATTAATCATCTCAAATCAAACCTTTCTCAACTCAGATTTAAGTGGATGGCTAATGTCAAAAGAGGCGTGATTAGTTTGGAAATAACGTTCAACATTATGTTTTTTCGGCACTGTAACAGTACCACCGCACAATAAGCAAACACATTTCCCTTTATTTTCAATAAAACAATAGGATTCTTCCCACTCTGCGTTGAAATAATACGTACGTTGTCTTTTATTTGAACCACTCATTTTGGAGCAAAATGTTAAAAAAAATAATAAATTGCAAAGCACAAGAAAACAGCAGTATCAGTGCAGCGGAAGAATAGTCACATACAGGGCCGGCTCCAGGCACCAGCGGAGCAAGCACGTGTCTGGGGCGGCACATGCTATGGGGCGGCATTCCGATCATTCTTGGGACGGCAGAGTCTGAGCAGGGTTTCCCCCCCTCCCGCTTCGGCAGTTCGGACAGTTTTTTTTTTTTTTGCACTCTGGCAGTTCGGGTGGCGGCAGTCTGAGCCGCTTTGGGGGGAGGAGGGGAGCAGTTCTGGGCAGCATGGAGAGAAGCCAGAGAAAAGCCGCGGCCCCGCGCCTGCCGGGGACAGAGAACACTGGCGCCCGCAGCCTGCAGCCCCGGAGTTTTCTGTCCCCGGCATGTGCGGGGCCGCAGCTTCTCTCCCCTGCTGGTCACTACTTTTCACACCGTGTCACTAGGGGTGTGCACATAAATGCCCCGGCGGGCGCCGGCACCACATTGGGGACCACTGCGTTAATCAGAAGGGCCACTCTCCCAGGGACAGAGGGTTGGAGAACGTCCATGTGTTTATGGGTATTCTGGAGAAATGCCACCTGAATACCCAAGGACAAAGCACTCGGCATAACAGGTCCTGGTAGGACAATCAGGCAACACTGCATTGTCCTGGGGCAGCATCTCCAGATGAGAAAACTCTGATGGCTTCACGGGAAGGGAAACCACAGGCATCTGGTCTCGCTACTGGTCTGCAGCCACCAATGGTGCACAAGCAAAGGATCTCGACCCTGATGATGAGCGAGACTTCTGAGACTGAGGAGCTCCCCACTGAGCCCAAGGTGGCCACTGGTATCAGTAAGGCATTGGTACCCAGTAGGCACCGGGCCAGGGACCTCCATCCTGACCTTGAGGTGCATGCCAAGCTTGCTAGCTGTATCAGTCCACTATTGGCCCCAGGATGCCCTCAGGTGAAGTGGAGCAGGAGAATGAGGAGCCTGAGTCTGAAAAAGAGGAGTCTCAAAGATATGGGAGGGGTGACTCCAGAGGGAGCCAACAGGTGATCTAACTCATCCATAGCCCAGAATGATTTTGGGATCGGTGCCCCTGATGTAGTCAGCACCACTGGAAGGTCAGTGCCGTAGGCAAAGTCATCAAAGGCAGGTACTTCTTTCAATCTGACTCTTCCCCCTTTTCAGTCATACAAAGGGCAAGACAAAACACATATAGCCTTAGCCCCCAACCTGCTCTAGCCCCCAAATGTAGTCAATAAGCCCCTTAGAACAGGTAATAAAAGAAATCCTGACCTCTAAAGCGTTCAACAGCTTCCACCCCACCATCAACCTCAGCCTGGACCAATCTACACGGGAGAGCCACTTCCTAGACACCACCGTACAAATAAGCGATGGCCACATTAACACCACCCTATACCGAAAACCCACCGACCGCTACGCCTACCTTCATGCCTCCAGCTTCCACCCCGGTCACACCACACGATCCATCGTCTACAGCCAAGCACTGAGGTACAATCGCATCTGCTCCAACCCCTCAGACAGAGACCAACACACCTACAAGATCTTCACCAAGCATTCTCAAAACTACGATACACACACAAGGAAATAAAGAAACAAATCAACAGAGCCAGACGTGTACCCAGAAGCCTCCTGCTACAAGACAGGCCCAGAAGAGAAACCAACAGAACTCCACTGGCCATCACCTACAGTCCGCAGCTTAAACCTCTCCAAAGCATCATCAGTGATCTACAACCCATCCTGGACAATGATCCCTCACTTTCACAGACCTTGGGAGGCAGGCCAGTCCTCGCCCACAGACAACCTGCCAACCTTAAGCATATTCTCACCAGCAACCACGCACCGCACCGTAACAACTCTAACTCAGGAACCAACCCATGCAACAAACCTCGATGCCAACTCTGCCCACATATCTACACCAGCAACACCATCACAGGACCTAACCAGATCAGCTACAACATCACCAGCTCGTTCACCTGCACGTCCACCAATGTTATATATGCCATCATATGCCAGCAATGCCCCTCTGCTATGTACATTGGCCAAACTGGACAGTCACTACGCAAGAGGATAAATGGACACAAGTCAGATATCAGGAATGGCAATATACAAAAACCTGTAGGAGAACACTTCAACCTCCCTGGCCACACAATAGCAGATGTAAAGGTAGCCATCTTACAGCAAAAAAACTTCAGGACCAGACTCCAAAGAGAAACTTCTGAGCTCCAGTTCATTTGCAAATTTGACACCATCAGATCAGGATTAAACAAAGACTGTGAATGGCTATCCAACTACAGAAACAGTTTCTCCTCCCTTGGTGTTCACATCTCAACTGCTAGCAGAGCACCTCACCCTCCCTGATTGAACTAACCTCGTTATCTCCACACTGATTTATACCTGCCTCTGGAGATTTCCATTACTTGCATCTGAAGAAGTGAGGTTCTTACCCACGAAAGCTTATGCTCCCAGTACTTCTGTTAGTCTCAAAGGTGCCACAGGACCCTCTGTTGCTTTATAGTTAATTTTGCAGTTCTGCATTGCTGTTGGTGGCAACACTGCCTTCAGAGCTAAGCACCTGGCCAGCAGTTGTTGCTCTCCAGCTGCGCAGCTCTGAACACAGTACCTGCCACCAGCAGCAGCACAGAGGTAAGCGTGGCAATGGGGCACTTGTAAGTCTGCTGTGAAAAGTGATATTTGTATGTTTTTTAATATCACTTTTCACAGCAGACTTACTAGCACTCCATTGTCACCCTTACTTCTGCACTGCTGCTGACTGTGGCACTGCCTTCAGAGCTGGGAGGCTGTGAAAAGTGATATTAACAAACATTCAAATATTACTTTTCACAGAAGACTTATTAGCTAGCAAGTCTGCTGTGAAAAGTGATCACTTTTCACAGCCTTCCAAGCTAACTAGCAAATCAAGTGTTATTGACAGTTTCTTCATGCCCCACCCCAGTATTAAACAGTAACTATTTTAAAAAAATAACTTTCCTGCTTATAACAATTTAATTAAAATGTGTTTTACTCTTAATTTAAAAGCGGTGAGAAAAGGTAAATTCATTTTAAATGACAGGGTTATAAAGTTAGCATTTAAAATAGTATTAAATATAAAAAATGTGTTTTTAATGTATAAGGTGGGTAGCACTCAGACTCGCTGTGCGAAAGCGGTCGCTAATACAAAAAATTTGAGAACCACTGATTTAGAGGTCAGGATTTCTTTTATTACCTGTTCTAAGGGGCTTATTGACTACATTTGGGGGCTAGAGCAGGTTGGGGGCTAAGGCTATATGTGTTTTGTCTTGCCCTTTGTATGACTGAAAAGGGGGAAGAGTCAGATTGAAAGAAACTTGACTGAATGACTTGGTGGGAGGAAGGACAAGGTAAGGTCAGCTAGAAAGCAAAGGCAATGGTTTAGGCTATAGTATGATCAGAGCAGGCAGCAACCAAACCATGACTCAGGAATGCCAGCAATGTGACGCTCAGATGCTATGCCGTTGAGTACAATATAAATGCCTAAACAGATCTGCCTCCTTCATCATTGTGGGTCCTAGTAACAACATTAAAAAATTGTAAGGAAGAAAGAAGACTACACAGGAAGGTGAAAGAATGAGAAAAAGGATGTGAAAGAAAACATCCAGTAGGTAAGGAAAGATTTTGGCCACACAGGGAGAGTATAGAGAACTTCAGGCTTTACTCAACCGACCCTTGGCATGTCTTCCTACCTCCAAAAAAAACCAAAAAATCTTCAGAAGCTCGCTCCAAGTAGTCACTAGCAGGTGCAAAACCCCAGCATTATGGAATCCAATAGGGTGGATTTATTTCCACTAGAAAATTGTTCTTAAGAGGGTTTATTCTGTCCCTTGCATTCCAACTTCTGGGCTATGGCATATTCCTTCAGTCAAATATGAAAGTTGTTCAAGTGTGAAAACCCTCACAAAAATTGACTGACAATCTCTTTTGATGTTTTCAATAAATTCTCCCAACACTCTTATCAAAGAGAAGTACCTGATCATCTTTTCAACAAGGAAAGAAATTCTGCAGTTCTTTTAGTGATTTTGAAAAGGAACTAATTACAGTGCTCAACCTAATCCCAGTAATAGTGCTGCTGTGCTGAATACTAGTAACATGTCAGCTCAAAGCCTGTATGGATGCTAAAGAAGGAGCTGAAGTAGCAAGAAGAAAAGCAATCATTCTAATCTGTACTAATGTGTGTTGAAAAGAAAAAAATTCTGCAAATTTATTACGACAGCTGGTATAAAAGTAGAAGCACAATATACAGAACAAGAGTCAGAAGTGAACAAGCCTTATATACTCTGGTAAACAACCTGCATTTTGTGGCAAGACTCATTACAGCACTCTGGTGTAGCAGATGTGATAAAACTGTAGAAGCTTAATTTAAAATTACCAAATGGAGATTTTTAAATTAAATATGAAAATGAATAAAATAATCAGTACTAGAGGACTATAAATTCTTGCATTTCGATAAGAAGTTTTATTCACAGTCCCACAATTTCAGTTTTCAATGTCCAGCTGATTTCTGTATTAACGTATGACTGCATCACAGGCTATATCTCACTAATTCTGCTCCACCAGAAGGCATGTTAATATAAACAAGGTTCTGGAGGCTCCTGGCTTCTTCTTCTTCTTTTTTTTTTTTTTAAACACTGTATCAGTTAAACCCATGGGGGTAAAAATACTGGAAGCCACCTGAATCTTCTCTACATGAGGTCTTCAATTCTGAAGCACTTAGAGGAGAGGAAAGTAATTCAATTCTGAAACACTTAAAGGAAAATGATCAGGAACAATCAGCATGGATTCACCAAGGGCAAGTCTTTAAAAAATGTCTTTAAAAAAAAAATCACCCTCCCCAAACTGACATCACTATTCCGGCAAAAGTTTTAAGTGCAACCCTGGCCTTTGCCTCTTTGCTCCAGAAACATATCTAAGTCCTTTAACATGGGTCTCTAAAGGCCTGGCTACACCTGCAAGTTAGAGCGCATTAAAGCAGCCCTGTGCGCTCTAACTCATGACACGTCCACACTGGCAAGGCACGTAGAGCGCTCTGACTCCGCAGCTAGAGCACTCCTGGTAATCCACCTCGCGAGTGGAATAACGTTTGATACGCCCACGCTAGAGCGCCGCAGTGCCAGTATGGATGCCCTCGTCTGTTAATGCGGTCTGATCAGCCTCCAGAAGTGTCCCACAATGCCTGTTCTAGCCACTCTGGTCAACAGTTTGAACTCTACTGCCCGGCCCTCAGGTGACCAATTGTTAGACACGCCCTTTAAATTCTCTGGAAATTTTGAAAATCCCCTTCCTGTTTGCTCAGCCAGGCGTGGAGTGCTTTCAGTGAATCTTTCCAGGTGACCATGCCTCCACGTCCAGGCCATCCCTGGTATGAAGCAATGGAGAAGTGCTGGACCTCATCAGTGTTTGGGGGGAAGAAGCTGTCCAGTCCCAGCTGCGCTCCAGCTGTAAGAATTACAATACCTTTGGGCAGATATCAAGGGACATGATGGAAAGGGGCCATGACCGGGATGCACTGCAGTGCAGGGGTAAAGTGAAGGAACTGCAGAATGCCTACCACAAAGCCTGCGAGGCAAGCTGCCACTCTGGTACTGCCCCCACGACCTGCCATTTCTACAAAGAGCTGGACGCGACCCCACCTCCACTCCAAGTACCACCATGGACACTTCAGAGCCCAGTTCAACAAGGCAGGAGAAGGAGGAGGAGAAAAGCGGGAGCGAGGGTGCTGAGGAGGAAGACAAGCCGGCATCCCTAGATGCATGCAGGAGCTGTTCTCAAGCCAGGAGGAAGGTAGCCAGTCGCGGTGGCCAGTGGTTGGGGAAGGACAAATACCAGAGGAGGTGCCCAGTAAGCGGCTTTTATTTTGAGAAGGAAGTTATTCGGTGCGGGCTCTTGGGGCGAGAAGGCTTAGGGCTGTATGCATGCCTAGATGCGGAACAGGGCATTGACGTGCTCTCTCACATCGCAGTAATCAGCCTCAGTGATCTCTTCAAAGGTCTCATCCAGAACTTGGGCAATGCGCTTGCGCATGTTTCTTGGGAGAGCCACTGTGGTCCTTGTCCCAGTCAGGCTAACTTGTCTGCGCCACTGTGCCGTGAGGGGTGGGGGGACCATTGCTGCACACAGGCAAGCTGCATATGGGCCAGGGCGGAAGCTGCATGTAGTAGAAGACCCTCCCTTGCTTCCCAGGTCACCCTCAGCAGCGAGGTATCTTCCAGGATGAACTCCTGTGGAAAATGTGGAGACACTGTTCAGTATAGGGGCCACCTGCAGCTGCTGGCTCTCCCCAAGGCACAGAAATCCAGAGGACAGTACGGCCGTGAAACAATCAGTCCCCCTTGACCCTGTGCTTACTCACCATTTTGGGGCTTCCCTGGGTTATGTGCGCTCACTTTGGGACGGGCAAATTATGCTATTGTGTAGACTGTGCTTGCCCTTCAGTACGGAGGAATCATTGCTCTGTCTGGTGTGAACAATGCTGCCTCTGTTAAGTGTTGCATTTTGCCTTTACAGATGCAACCCTGAGATCTCAGCCGTCTATGTTATCACCGGCCAAAAGACTCCAAAGAATTAGGAAGAGGCCACGTAGAAGCAAAGAAGACATGCTGCATGAAGTAATGCAGCAGTCCCTTAATGAGAATCTAAAAGCGCAGGAGTAGAGGGAGAGTGAAAGGAGGATCCGCCAGCAGAATGAGGAGCACCGGCACAAAAGCACGGAGCTCCGGCAGCAAAGCACAGATCAGCTGATAAACATCATAGAGCACCACGCGGACTCGATCCAGGCGCCCGCCGCCCGCCCCTTTTCCCCCGTCTGCAGCTCTTGTCCCATAACTCTTTCCCTTGTGCCCCCATGTCACCTCCAACCCACTTTCCCCAACATCCGGGTTCTTATCGCCAGCAGCTGCCTCCAACACCTGTAGTTTCACCACTCAGTCCTGAAAACTACGGCCCTTACCCACTGCATTCAACCCCCATCACCACGCATTATAGCCATTCTGAAGTGCAGCACTCATTGCACTCTAGACAGGAAGGCTGAGTATGATGATAGGACAAACGCAAATCTGTGATTGTACCATTCCCCACCCCACCCCCTTGCCCTTTCGGTCTCCCAAGCAATTGTGTTTCTTTTCAATAAATGAATTTTCTTCCCAATAAATGGATTTTTTGGCTTTGAAAACATTCTTTATTATTGCATTGAGTAAAAGATAGCTTAACCCAGGAAAGCAACAGGTACTGCAAGTCAGCATAGCAAACACAGATTCCTTAACATTGGAACCACTGCATTTCACCCCCATGCACGGCACCAAACATTACTGGTGGCTTTCAGCCTCAAATTGCTCCCTCAAGGCATCCCTAATCCTTGCAGCTCTGCGCTGGGCCCCTCTAATAGCCCTGCTCTCTGGCTGTTGAAATTCAGCCTCCAGATGTTGAACCTCCAAGTTCCATGCCTGAGTGAATCTTGCACCCTTCCCTTCACAAATGTTATGGAGGGTACAGCACGCTGATATAACTGCGGGGATGCTGTCATCGGCCAGGTCCAGCTTCCCATACAGAGAGCACCAGCGGCCCTTTAAACAGCCAAAAGCACACTCCACAGTCATTCTGCACCAGCTCAGCCTGTTGTTGAACTGCTCCTTGCTGCTGTCAAGGCTCCCTGTGTAGGGTTTCATGAGCCTAAGCATTAAACGGTAAGCGGGGTCTCCAAGGATCACAATGGGCATTTCGATTTCCCCTACGGTGATCTTCTGGTCTGGGGAAAAAAGTCCCAGCTTGCAGCTTCCTGAACAGGCCAGTGGTCTGAAAGATGCATGCGTCATGCACCTTTCCGGGCCAGCCTGCGTTAATGTCAATGAAACACCCATGGTGATCCACAAGTGCCTGGAGAACCATAGAGACATACCCCTTCTGATTAACGTACTCGGAGGCTAGGTGGGCTGGTGCCAGAATTGGAATATGTGTCCCATTTATTGCCCCTCTGAAGTTGGGGAAGCCCATTTGTGCAAAGCCAGCAACAATGTCATGCATGTTACCCAAAGTCATGGTTCTTCTGAGCAGGATGCATTTAATGGCCCTGCAAACTTGCATCAACACGATTCCAACAGTCAACTTTCCCACTCCAAACTGGTTAGCGACCGATCGGTAGCTGTCTGGAGTTGCCAGCTTCCAGATTGCAATAGCCACCCGCTTCTCCACCGTCAGGGAAGTTCTCAATCTTGTGTCCTTGCGCCGCAGGATGGGAGAAAGCTCCTCACACAGTCCCATGAAAGTGGCTTTTCTCATCCGAAAGTTCTGCTGCCACTGCTCATCATCCCAGACTTGCAGGACGATGTGATCCCACCACTCAGTGCTTGTTTCCCGAGCCCAAAAGCGGCATTCCACGGTGGTGAGCATGTCCGTGAATGCCACGAGCAATCTCACGTCATATGCGTTACTCGATTCGATATCATCGCAGTCAGTTTGGATCTTAAGGAGTAACTCGACTGCCAAACGTGACGTACTGGCAAGACTCGTCAGCATATTTCTCAGCAGTTCGGGCTCCATTCCCGCAGACCGAAAAGGAAGACAGAGCGCGCAGTACAAAAAATGTTGAAAGATGGCGCCAAAGTGGAAGGAAGCACAGGGATTGCTGGGATGCGAACCGATGCATCACGGGGCGCTGGGACAGGACCCAAAATGCCCCGCACCCCCCGGCCCCTTCCCACAATCCATAGTGCCAGAATGGGAAGAGGTGCTCTGTGGGATAGCTACCCATAATGCACCGCTCCCAATGCCACTGAAAGTGCCACAAATGTGGGCACGCCAGTGTGCTTGCAGCTGTCAGTGTGGACACACTGCAGTGCTTTCCCTACTGCACTCTCCAAAGGCTGGTTTAACTCTAAGCGCTGTACATCTCCAAGTGTAGCCATGCCCTAGAAAATCACCTATATGCTTTGCTAGCTCTGTGGCTGGAAAATTTTAGCAGCAGTTTTCCTTTGACCTCTTAATGAAACAATAGTGCAAACAGGAGTTAAGGTGCATCTGACAGGAACTAGCTTGAGCAGCTGAATATGTAGTCAAATATATTTAAAAAATAAAGTTGAAATCCTAAACTGCTCAAGATAGTTAAGACCAAAGCAGACTGTGAAGAACTTCAAAAAGATCTCACAAAACTGAGTGATTGGGCAACAAAATGGCAAATGAAATTTAATAAATGTAAATGTAAAGTAATGCACATTGGAAAAAATAATCCCAACTATACATACAATATGATGGGGGCTAATTTAGCTAAAACTAATCAGGAAAGAGATCTTGGAGTCATCGTGGATAGCTCTCTGAAGACGTCACGCAGTGTGCAGCGGCAGTCAAAAAAGCAAACAGGATGATAGGAATCATTAAAAAAGGGATAGAGAGTAAGACGGAGAATATCTTATTGCCCTTATATAAATCCATGGTACGCCCACATCTTGAATACTGCGTACAGATGTGGTTCTCATAAAAATATACTAGCATTAGAAAAGGTTCAGAAAAGGGCAATTGGAGGTTTGGAACCTCTATCATATGAGGAGAGATTAAAGAGGCCAGGACTTTTCAGCTTGGAAACGAGGAGACTAAGCGGGGATATGATAGAGGTATATAAAATCATGAGTGGTGTGGAGAAAGTGAATAAGGAATACAAGAACTAGGGGCCACCAAATTAAATTAATGGGCAGCAGGTTTAAAACAAATAAAAGCAAGTTTTTCTTCACACAGTGCACAGTCAACCTGTGGAACTCCTTGCCTGGGGAGGTTGTGAAGGCTAGGACTATAACAGGGTTTAAAAGAGAACTAGATAAGTTCATGGAGGTTAAGTCCATTAATGGCTATTAGCCATAATGGGTAAGGAATGGTGTCCCTAGCCTCCGTTTGTCAGAGGGTGGAGATGGATGGCAGGAGAGAGATCACTTGATCACTGCCTGTTAGGTTCACTCTGGGGCACCCGGCATTGGCCACTGTCAGAAGACAGGATGCTGGGCTAAATGGACCCTTGGTCTGACCCAGTATGGCCATTCTTATGTTCTTATGCTTCAGAACAATATGCTTTATATTTAACTCCTCTTAAGTGATTAGGTGCTATGTCAATAACTAGCATTAGGGTTGAACAAACTTCAAATTTGCACCATTTGATGTAGCCCATTTGAAAGCAGACCATTTGATGTTGCTTACCCTGTTGGACGAGTAGCCATATCTAACAAAATACTCTTCCACTCCCTTCGCTTAAATTGCCATATGCGTGCTGTCCCATCACGGCTTCCACTCACAAACCTACAAAAGAAAAATTAACATTCAATATCAATTAGAGGTAAGACAATTTATATGAAAATTGATAATGGAGAGAAAATGCTATTAATCGTTAGGCTTTTATTCTGTAATGTACTACACAAGTGCACCAATATACCGGTTATTTCAAAAACTCTGCACTACTAATTTTGGGTGAAATGTACTTCAAATACACAGAGAGAAACATGGTGAAATTCACTTTCCAGCCCCAGCACTACAGGCTCTGGGCTGGAATAACTCCCCACACACGTAGTCGTATGTGGATCACGTGGCCCCCTCCCATGTTCTGCCCAGTTACCACTCTTTGCTCTGTTGAATGTGCGACCACAGTGGAGACATCAGGGTAACTATACAAATGCTAAGCCAAAGCCCCTTCTCTTCATACAGTTCCAGTGCAAAAGCTAAGTGGTGCAAAAGGCCAAGATGCCAGGAAAGCAGAAATTAAAGGTAAAGACACACTCTATTTAAATAAGCAAAACCTATCCCTGAAGTAATTTGGAACTGTGTATTTTGTCATAGTTGCTATGATATCTAAACTGAACGTTTTTCTCCCTTATGGCTTAAGTTGGAAAAAACTGGAGGTACTCTCCCAAGCTCAGTTCAGAGCAGTTTATATCATGATAAAATTGCATATTAGAACACTAAATGTCAGTGGGGGAAATGGTTGCCTTCCTAATGAATTTAAATTTCTTTCCTTATCATCTTTCATATCAACCATCCAGAAGAGCTTTACAAATTATTGTGATATTTATAAATAAATAAATATCTACTCCTCATGAATTTCAGGCTAATCAGACAAACACTGTCCAGAACGCTCTTCCTTACCCTACCTGATTATTTTTGCTGTGAATCAAGTTGCCACTTACTAAAAGTGCTATTTAATTAGCCTTTTAGGACAATTGATAAAGTATACTACAAATATTTCCAAAGTGTACCAACGCACCTTTCATCTCTTCATAAGCCACAAAAAATTTGGTCATTAAGTAACTAAGCATTAGGCACTTGTAACAAAAGTGATGATAAAGAGGAAGCCATATAATTATTTTAAATAAATCTAATGATGACCCATAAAAATTACTAAATATTGCAGATTACCTTTAAATATAAGTTGACACAGAATTCTCTAACAAGCTCGAGAAAACAACTGACATTTGGAAATTATTTTCGTGAGGCTGCAAAAACTGTCCTGAAATAAAAACATACAAATATTCGCTTGCTTACCTGTTACTAGTGTTAGAAAACTGAATGCTGTCAACTTTGTCCTACATAAAGAATACAGAAATTACCAATGAATTCAATCTATTGACACATTTGAATCAAATACTTATGTAATTTTAAAACAGTATTTACAGTATGAAACTCCAACTCTGATATCTTCTCTGGCTGACCTGATCCAAAGAAATACACCCTAATGATGTGATCTGTACTTCCAGTGGCTAGAAACATTCCACCTAGGAAAGATAAGCACAAATAACCAATAGTCATGAGGAAAAAGGTAATGTAATATTATTTGAAAGCTGTCAATGACCTTAAAGGTATTAAAGTTTATTTTTATTAACATAAAAAGTTTATAGCTATGTTGACTCATTTTTCATTGTCTGTTTATTTAATATTCAAAATTACATGAAAAATCTGAGACACCAAGCATGTTACAAAATTTTACATGTACACAAATGATTCCTAATTTTTCTTAAAACAATATTAAGCAATTATATTTTTTTAAAGTAACTTTTCATAAGGAAAACAAATGTAGGATTTTTTTATTTCTGTATTTATTTTAAGAGGACATGGACAAAGGGAGTTGGTTTCCAAACTCAACAGAAGATTTGAATTCTCTCTGGTCATTGGAAGCAGAATTTTCAAAAATGCTTAACTTACTTAGAAGCTTAGGTCCAGTTTTTAACTGTACTTGTTCAAGTCCCTTATAAGAACTTCTGTACATGATGTATTAACAAACCCTTTGATGCTCTCCCTTATGCACCGTACACATTCCTCTTGGAGGAAACTAAATCTCAAAAACACATTAACTAGATTTTATACCTAATGATACCCAAGGAGTCCTATATAGCAAACATGAATTGTCTATGCACACAATATGAAAATCCATTATTATTAATAATTCTAAGCTCTTATATAGCATGTTTCTTCAGTAGATCCCATCCAACTAAGTACACACACTGTAGTAATAGTACTATATTTTACTAAGCTCTTTAAATGTCTTATTACAAATCCTTATATTAAAGAGGTAGAAAAGAAAATCTTTACCAGCACTAAAAGAAGAACAGATCATTTGAACTCCAGGGCGAGGACGTTCCATAAACTTTGTTGGCCTCTGACTAAAAATAAGAAAATAATTGAATAAAAAAATCATTTTCTTAGGGATATTATCATAATCAGAAGCAAGTCTGTATCTCAAAAATAAGTACAGAAGCACAAAATTAAACATGAAGTAACAGATGGCTAGCCATCTATAAACAATTTTATGTCACTATAATTCATGATCTGATCTTGTGGAAATTACAGAACCTCTAGATGGACTACAGTATGCATGCATCACAGATTTCTAGCAAACTTAATGAGTTGCTCTATATTCTTACACAAAACCACGCCCAAAGTCCCTTTCAAGAAAAAGAGGTGGACATCCATAGCGCTGTGTTTTAAACCAATGAATACATGTGACCTCAGCTGTTCCACTATCTTCACAGAGCAAAAACCTGCTTACACTGCACACAAAAAAAGAAAGCTAGAAGTTGTTTAATAAAAAGATATGTTGAATAAAGGAACAGGTATTAAAAATAGACGAGACTTTGCAGAAAATCTGTTTTTTTTGTAGGTAGCATTAGCATCACATTGCCCCAAAATTACAAAAAGCATCATGATAGCCTATGTAACTTCCATATATTTTCCTTCCATATATTTGTTCCCTTTTAGACATTTCAGTATCTGATATGAGTAGTAGAAATGTCAACTAGAGCTTTAATGGTCTATTCCTGTGGCATAAAAATAAAAAAATAAAAAACAAGAAAATCCAAATGTCTGCTCTTTTAATCATTATTCTCTGATTTTACATATATACTATGGCAACCTTAAAACAGTAGGTTTTGCATAATATACCATCTGCAATCTGAGAGCTCAGTGGAGAGCAGCATTTATACATACAAGTGTCCTTGTTGTAGTTGATTTATACTAAACTCTTAATACTTACATTATAATTAGGTAGGCTTTCTTTTCACGTAAGAAAATAGGAAAATGTATCCATACCTTACTGAAAATTTCATTTCTAAGAGTAATGAGGTCCATATATCCCTGACACTAGGTTTCTGCTCTGTCCAGCTTTAGAGGCAAACTAGACCAGTCAATCAGTGGCTTCACCTCCCAGAAGTATGCCAGCTCGACACTTCCTCAGCCAAGAAAATCTCTAACCACTATATATTGCTATATATCAATACTACCAGTCCCCATACTAAGCAGATTGCAATGAAAAAATAGATTTTGAGTAACAACTAATAATAACATATCTTTCACAAAGAAACAGCCCGTTCAAGGTGGGCTAGAACTATGAACCTCATTATTACAAAAGTAAAACATATTAATTTGCATTTTCCTATTCTTGTTTGTAATGAGGGCCATAGATCCATGACACTGGGATTTCCATAACAGCATCTATTCAGAGTCGGAAAAATATATATGCAAAATAGGATAACCCCTTCTTAACTCTTATTGGGACACTACAGCATGGAGTACCCATTTACTAAAGGTGGTATCGACTGATGACTAAATGCCCAGCTTGGAGAACTTGGAGAAGGTATGCACAGATGGCTAGCTTTACAGATTCTCTCATATAATATGAATCTTTCTGTCCACTGAGTTACCACAGACCTGCAAAAGAACAAGCATGTGCGCAAGCATACACACACACTTTGATTTTGGAAGAGGAAGTTATACTTTGACTTGCAGGCCTCCAAGATACAATACCTTAGCCAGCTGGAATTGGAAGATTAAGATCTTCTTTTCCCTTTGCTACTGAATCACAAAGCAAAAACAGCGTATTTCTGGACTGTAAAATTATTATTTATTTTGAGAGTTGTGCAGATATCCAAAATATGCCAGAATATCTTTCTGGGGTGAGAGGGAGCTGGACAGACGGATGGAATGACAATTTCCTGTGCTCTATGCAACTATGAGTTAATCTTTGGTATGAAGCCAATGTTAGTTCGGAGTACCACTTTATCTTTACAGAAAGTGTAGCACTAAGGTTCCCAGGAGAAAGATCCTCTGTGAGCAGAAGTGACTACTATCAAAAACGCCATTTCAGTTGTTAAGAAGTACTGAGATAACTTCACAAATGATTCAAACAGAGGGCCATTAAGGTCATGAAGAACCAGGATAAGATCCCATGGAGGAGCACAGTGCAGAGATTTAGTTCTCCAAAATGGGACCACCAAAATCACCAATGCCGGTTCTTGTCTGATCTTTTATAGTGTTCTAGTAGGAAGATGAAAAGGAGAGAAGGGGTTTAAGAGTCCTCTTGACCGATTTTGTGATAAGACATCTTGTTGCCTTGTTTTGTGATCCTGCCAATGAGAGAAGAACATGTGAACATTGTGATTCAGGTGGGGAAAACACAGATCAACAGGAAAAATGAATAAATCTACAAGTAGTTTCCATTCTGAATAATCTATCTTTTGGCTGCTGAGCCAGTCGCCTGTAATATTTTCCTTTATATGTGAAGGAAGCAGGCTGACAGTGAATTCTCCTCCACCCAAGGCATCAGAAAGTGAGTTTCTCTTTATTGAACTGTGCTGTGCATCTTATTCCATCTTGTCTGTTGATGTGTGACATGGCTGAGGTATTGCCTGTCATGACCAGCACATAAGGGGAGTCTAGATATGGGAGCTGAGCCTTGATACCATATTGAATTGTCCTGACTTGTAACCAGTTTTTACTGTCTTTGCTGTTGTTTGGACCATAGTCTCCAGACAATCCTTGACTGTGTCTACACACCCCATCCCTCCAGGCTGGCATCTGTGGCAATAACTTCCCTGACTGGTTCATCTATGGCAAAGCTCAACTAATTTGCTTGGCTTAAACCAGTATCTGGATAATACAATAGTCTCCTCGATAGAGATACCTTCACTGGTGAATTACTCCTGAGGGAATTCTGTGCCAAAAATTAAAAATTCTGCACACATTATAAAATTCTGCAAGTGGGGAGCACAGACCACTGGCTGCACGGAAGAGGGAGATCACCCTGCAGCCCTCCCTCCTCCGAGGACATCGACTTGGTGGTGAGGCTGCACCCAACCCTGACACAGCGCAAGGCTGGGCCTGCCCCAGAAATGCCATGGGGCCCTGCCCCTCCGTGCTAGGTCCACCAGGTGTGGGAAGGCAGGCTCAACCCAACAGGATCCTAGTGTAGGGTAAGAGGGTTCTGTGTGAGACAATCTGGGTATGGGTGGCTCAGTGGGGGGTCTGGGAGAGATCTGGATGCGCAGCGGCTCATTTTGTGAAGTTCCAGGTGCAAGGGCAATGGGACTTTGCAGGGTGGTCCAGGTGAAGGTGGTTGGGCTCAGGAGGGGAATCTGAGTGAGGGGGGATGGGACTCAGCAGGGGGGTCTGGGTGTGGGGGTTTAGGTGCAACTGGTTGGGGGTCTGGGTGCAAGGGGCTCATCAGGGTGGGGGCTGGAGTGTGACAGGCTCATGAGGGGGGTGGTCTGGGCGAAGGGGGGTGGGGTTCAGTGGGGGGGTCCGATTGGTGGAAGTGAGGCTCAGTGGGGTGGGAGTTTGGGGGGCTCAGTGGGGGGTTCTGGGTACTGAGGAGGTCTGGGTATATGGGGGTCTGGATGCACAGGGATTGGGCAGACATCTGAGCAGCTCCCCATACAGTGACCCCTCTTGCTATGGCTGAGGAGCGATGGGAGTGGAAGCTTCCGGCAGCCAGGAGAGGTTTCTGAGGTGGGTCTGACCTGGCTCAGGCCACTCCTTTCAGGGGAAGAGCAAGTCCTGTCCTCCCCAGCCTAGCTGGAACTAGCAGCTGAGCCCAGCACAGGGTAGGAGCCACTGACTGAGGCATCCCCAGCCCTGCATTCCCTCCAATGATTTCCCTCTATGCCAGCTGCTCCAGGTGTCCAAAACGATGTGCCCACATTGCTGAGGAGGGGCACATGACTGCTCTTGCGGCTTTCCTTTGCTTCTCCTTCAGAAAGTAATTTTTGTGAGGGGAAGCAAAGAAATCTGTGGGGACATGAATTCTGCATGCACACAATGGTGCAGAACTCCCTCAGGAGCACTGAATTAAGAGACTGAGGGAGGAATAGGAATAAAGTCTGTAGTGACTTCATAAGAGCACAAGCCCACTGAGGAGCATCTATACAGGAGTCTATGGAATATCCATACAGGAATGTATTGATCACAGAAGCATGTGAACATGGGTTGACCATTTTGATAAGATTCCTCAGCTTCTTCCATCTTTCCTACTAAATGAAAACTTTTTAGAGAGCCGTATTTATCTCTATTCTGAGGTGTGGAAACTGCTGAGATACTAACTAACTACACACAATTTATCAAAGCTGTGGCTCTCCAGCATCATTCATCTATGGCCCTGCCTCTGGATGGGGCATGAATAAGGTGGTCATCAAGGAAGGGACAGACATAGAAACTCTCCTGTCTGAGAGCTGCTATTAATACTATCAACATTTTCATAGGACCTGTGCTAGTAGTGTTGTGCTCCTAGAGCAAAGCATCTGACACACTGCTGAATTGGGATAGGGAGCTGGGCATCCTTCAGCTCTACTGATGTCATCAGGTGCGCCATGCTCATGGAAGCTAATGTGAATATTAAAAGTCTCCACCTTCAGTTTTAATTTCTTCATTAATCTGTTGAGTTATTACAAATAAAGAACTGACTTATAGCCTGCTTTGACTAACAACAAGATGTAGTAAAGTCCTCAACTCTCTTCTGGAAAAAGGGACAGGTTCAGTTACTCCCATTCATGGAAAATGAAGGATGGCTGTCTTCACATTTAGTCTCTTTTGTGGATCCTTTGACAAGTGAGATGAGGTAAATCTGTGCCCTGTTTATGCATCCCAGGATTGCATAAACTTCTGACCACAGTATCACACTGGGAGCTCGTGTTCAGCTGATTATTCACCATGACTCCCAAATCTTTTTCAGAAAGTCACTGCTCCCCAGGATAGAGTCCCCATCCATCTGCAACAGCCTCCTGGAAATAGATCTGCTTAATGACGATTCCCTATAGATAGTTACATTTTAAAATCAATCAGCCAGTTTTCAAATCCATTTAATGTGTCCCATGTTAATTTTATATTGTTCCAGGTTTTTTTTTTTTTTTTTTTTTTAAATCAAAATGTTGCATGGTACTAAGTCAAACACCTGACAGAAGTCTAAGTATATTATGTCAACACTATTACCTTTATCAACCAAACTTTTAATCTCATCCAAAAAAGATATCAAGTTAATCTCATGGGATATGTTTTCCATAAACCTATGCTGATTTGCATTAATTACACTACTTTTCTTTAATTCTTTATTAATCGAATCACATAGCAGCTGCCCCATTAACTTGCCTGGGATCCACAAATACTGACAGACCTAGAATTACCTGGATCATCCCATTTACCTTTTTAAAAATTGGCATAAGATTAGCTTTTTTCCAGTCTTCTGGAACACCCCTAGTGCTCCAAATCTTATTGACAACTAACATGAATGGTCCAGCAAGCTTTTCAGCCAACTCTTGCAACACTCTTGGATGCAAGTTCTAGCCCTACTGATTTTAATATGTCTGACTTTAGTAGCTGCTGTTTAACATACTCCAGAGATACAGTGGAATGGAAGGAGTGTTATCGCCACATGATAAGAGTATATCTGTTTTTCCCCCCAAATACTGATCAGAAATATATCAACCCTTCTACCTTTTCTGCATCATTGATAATTCGACCATATATAGTAATGGATCAATACCATTGTTAGGATTCTTTTTGTTCCTAAGATATTTAAAAAGCTTGTCCTTGCTGTCCTTAGCTCTGGTGGCCAAGATTTCGCCTTCTCTCTTGGCTTCTCTTATCAGTTTTCTACAATTCCTAACTACTGATTCATATTCATTAACAACAAATTCCACATTGTTATATTTTTATTTTTGTTTTTACAGCTGCCTTCACTTCCCCTCTAAACCAGGTTTTTTTTTAACCAATACAGCCTTCTTTCTCAATTTTAGGATTGTGACTTTTGAGGCATTTAGTAAGCTGTTCTTAAATGATTCCCAATAATCATTCACATTTTTCTGATTTAATCTTCCTCACACCTGATTTGGATAATAATTG
The DNA here is from genome assembly GCF_013100865.1 of Trachemys scripta elegans. Classification (NCBI taxonomy): domain Eukaryota; kingdom Metazoa; phylum Chordata; order Testudines; family Emydidae; genus Trachemys; species Trachemys scripta. Next base: position 143,719,842 of record NC_048300.1, on the reverse strand, counting down.
TTTTCAGCTTTGTGAAATTGGCCCCATTAAAGCACCAAGTATATATATTACTGGTCTAGATTTTATTCTGCTTACATATTAAAGCTACCATTAACCTTTAGTTCTGAGATCAGTTCCTCTTTATCTGTTAAGACAAGGTCTAATATAGAGGTTCCCCGTGTTGGCTGAAAATTATTGAGTTAAGAAACTGTCATCTATTAAATTCCAAGGATGTTTTAGTACTGTCAGCATGAGACCTCCAGCATATGTCACTCAAATTGAAGACCCCTATGATCATGCAGTATTTTTTCCCTACAAGTTGTAGGTAGGCGCACAAGGAGGCAGTCCTACTGTGCCTTAGTGTGATTTTGTGGTCTGTAGCAGACAACAGCTAGTACCCCATCTGTCCTTTATCTGTTAGGACATTGATCTATATGCATTCAAGATCATTTTCTCCCAAGTTATTAGGGACTCGAAAACAGGTAAAGCAATTTTTGACAGTGCCCACTCCCCGTTTCCTTTTGCTAACATAGTCCTTCCAAAATAGGTTATAACCATTTAACATTCCAATTGTGCGAGTCATCCCACCAGGTTACAATAATACAAGCTAGACCGAATTTAGGCTTATAAATGAACAGTTCTAGTTCCTCATGTTTACTCAGGCTCCTAGCATTGGAGCACAGGCAATTAAAGAATTGCTTTCCTTCATGTCCTTTGGTTCCTTGATTAATTTTCTTCCTAACATCTCCATTTTATACTGAGTGCTCATATCACCCCTCTTTTTACCCTCCCTTTTGCTATTAGTTTCCCCCCTTTCTGACTACTCTAGCCAGTCTGTCCCCCAGGAGATCGATCCTCCTTCTACTGAAGTGGAGGCCATCCAAACTATACAGCTCCTCTCCCATAAAAGATGGACCCATTTCTATAAAACCAAAGCCCTCCATCCTACATCACTTACCTAGCCAGTGATTCTCTTCCAGAATCTTCTGCCTTCTGTCTTCCTTTGCTTGAGGGACAGCAAGGATCACAGAGAAGATGGCTTGGACATTTTTCTTCTTCGGCAGACTTCTGAGTTCTCTAAATTATTTACTACCTGCGAGATATCCCGCGATGCAATGTCATTTGTGCCAATATGAACCATCACCACTGGATCCTTGCCCATCATCTTCAAAAGCCCATCCAATCTTAGAGTGACATCTCGTGTCTTGGAAACAGGAAGGCAGCATGCCATCCTGTTGTCCAACTGTCTTGTGCAGAACCTTCTTCTGCTTCTTCTGAGTACTGAATCTCCAACAAGGACCGTCTCTCTATTTTGGACAGTTTGAGAACTCTTTGCGAGTCAGTCTGATTTTCTTAAAAGTTGGGCCAAGCTGCTACCTGTATGTATGTTCCAGCCTGAGTTCTGTTTCCATGTCAGTGCTGTCCAACTGTACCAGCAGGATGGGTGGGGTTAGCATGAGGGGGATGGGGCTAGCATGAGGGGGATGGGGCTGGGCAGGCATTGGCAGCTAGGCAAGAAGCTTCTCTGGTCCTTTAATGTTGCACTTCAACCCCCCTTTTTTTAGGAGGGAGGGGAAGGGAATGGCTGTCTGTGCCAGAGCAAGACGATTTTGCTGCTTCCTGGGAACTCTCCTGCTTGGGGGAGAGAGGCTGCAGGAAACCCTGCCCCAATCTGAACATTTGGGAGAGACCTGAATCTCCCTAGAACCAGAACAGATCTCCAGACTAGGCACTCAATCAGTTGGGAGGTACAGGAGACTGCATCTGGCTTTCCCCTTCTTAGTCTCCTCCATGCTGCACTCTGTGTGGTTGAGCAGGGAGGTAGAGGGAAAATCCCAGTAATTATGAGGAGAAAAGGAATCTCCATGCCAATAAAGGCAGAGTGCAGAAGCCTGGAAATCTGAAGCCAATTGAAAAGAAATTGTATATATTTGCTCTGTAGCAAGGTGGTGCTGATCTGCCTCCCTCTTGGAGCTATAGAGGCAGATGCAAAACTAACAGGCTTTTCAGAGGTGGAGCCACAGCTCATCTATAACCAAATGATAGTTCTGGTCAGCTTCAGCTAGAGCAGAGACATTTGGCTGCCTAAAACAAGTATGTCTAATGTCATGGATCTGTGGGCCTCATTACAAATAATAAGTACAATGCAAGTTCCCAGTCTCATGGAAATACTTAGTACAATTTCAGTCAACAGTTTAAAAGGTGGAAAAACTTTTCAGCTTAGAAGACCCATTGGCCTCAACCAAAATTCACTGAAGCCATTAGAATTCCAGGCCATTAGTTTTCGAACTTTAAGTTCTTATGTTGAAAAAAACTGCAATAAGACATTTCTGGGTTCCCAACTGTCTCTCTACTCCTATCAATTTATATTATGTACTAAGGCTTTTAAAAGCTACTTGGGGTCCAGAATCTCAGTGATCCAATTTATGCCAGCCAAGTATCTAGTCCCTTGATAGTTAGAGGGTAAACATAGCCCACTGTAATAATGTCAACAGATTTTTACAGATTTGTTCTAAGTGTTGAGGGATGGGACATAATAATAGCAAAAGACCATAAGACATAACAGTAAATACACTCTACCCAGATACAACGCGACCCGATATAACACAAATTTGGATATAATGCGGTAAAGCAGCGCTCCGGGGGGGGACGGGACGGGACTGCGCACTCCGGCGGATCAAAGCAAGTTCAATATAACGCGGTTTCACCTATAATGCAGTAAGATTTTTTGGCTCCCGAGGACAGCGTTATATCAGGGTAGAGGTGTACATAAAAAAGAGAAAAAAATATAAGACGTTTGAGTACTAAAGAATTAGCAGTACGGATGTTTGGAAGAAGAGAACAACAGAGTGGAACATAAGTGAGGGCCCAATATTAAATGCAAACAGCAGGAAAAAAGGCACCAAAGATAACTAAGACAGTTAACATAATATGCGAGTAACAATATAAACAAAAATAAAATCACACAAGTACAATGAAAAAGGGAAGGACCTTAATGTCAGATGACATTTTGAACTTGACACATATCTAGGGTGGAGGCTTACTAACTGCAGATATCTAAAATACATGAGAAACTGGGACTGAGAAGTTATTAAAAAATTGAAAAAAAAAATTAGATCAGACAAGTTGCACATTTCTGTGTAGACTGTTATTTAGAACAGGCTTGAAAGCTTGTCTCTCTCACCAACAGAAGTTGGTCCAACAAAAGATATTATCTCACCACCTTGTCTCACTTAGAACAGTAGATCAGTAAGGCAACCACTGCAATAATATGTATGTCTACACTGAAGCTGGAAGTGTAATTTCCAGCTCAGATTGATATAACTGTACTAGCTTTGACTGAGATAGCTTGTAAAAACAGCAGCATAGCTGTGGTTCAACGGGCAGTGGGATGGATTAGCTGCCCCAAATACATATAGGATTGAAGACAGGATTGTAGTGAAGGCAACTAGTCCATCCTACCAACCATGGAGCTGCAACTACATGGCTATTCTTAGCATGCTAGCTCGATCAAAGCAAGAATGGGTACGTCTGTCCAAAATTACACCTCCAGCTCCAATGTAGACATACCCTATGAGAGAATCAAGGCATACACCAGTTTTAAATGTGATATTTGTCAAATAATTATGGATTACATTGTTACAGACCCAGAAAATCCCTATCCATCAACCTCATGTCCACCCATAAGGCCCTATATACTCATAGAATTTTTGATACAACATTTGTCTTGCAAAGGAATCTTCCTTGCCTTCTTCCCTCCATGCAGATTTGGGATGGAAGGGGAAAAAAAAGTTTGGAAGATTTAATTAATCTCTCCCTCTTTCCTCCAGCAGAAATAGATTTCCAAGTAGTAGGACCCTGCCTTTAGTTCTGCAAAGTAGCGTGTTTCCCCCCTGTGATGGGATATACAAACCCCACACTGGGCAACAAAGGGTTAAGGAGCTGCTGTGGGCTCAGCCAGCCTTGCCCTGCCACACATGCAAGAGATGCACAGGCTGGAGGAGGAGTTAAAAGGGAGCAGGACAGCTCACTTGGGGGTAGATGAGGGACAGGAGCAGGACTGGAACTTGCAGCTCCTGAGAAAAGTGCTGAGGGAAAGCATGATCCCTCCCTGATGACAACTATCCGAAGATCCCTCCCTGAGAGAAGGGAGGACATGCTTCAGGTACACCATGAGAGGGAAGCATTCCTCCCTTTCTCTCTTATGTACTCAGTTTATTTGTGCTAATTCTCCTTCTTCTGTTTATGAGCTATCCCTGAAGGGGAGAGACCTGGAGCTGAACTGACCGGAGGGCCAAGGCACCAGGGGAGGCAGCCGCTGCTCCAAGGAAAGAGTTAACACACCATGCCTGACCACGAAGAGGTGCCATGCAGTGAGCGGACCCCATTCATGCTTTCCTGTTCAGTCTGCAAACTGTGGACAACAGAGGGATGGTAGGAAGTGGTTCAGGGAGGGCAGCCTGGAGGCACTCTTGGGTGTTGGACCCTTTTGTTAACCTCAGAGGGCCCTGGGCCAGAGCCTAGGGTGTGGGAGGGCCCAGGCTCCCCTACCAAAAGCCCCTCTACAAGTTGAACTACCTAAGCCCTGACCACTAGGTGACACTCCCCACAAGTGAAGATCATCACACCCCCATAGCAGCACAACATGTTGTAAATGAATATCTTCTATTTCAAAATACTACTGGAAACCTTCTACTGTGCTGGAGTGCTGCTGAGATCATGCTGCTTAGGTACTGCAGAGGAATCTTCTAGAAAAGCAAGAGGCCAGAGAAAACCCTTGATTCTTGCAATTCCATCTCCAATGTAAAGAATTAAAATGGAGGATCTCAACGATTAAATGGGAGAGGAGATTATGATTTTCCTCCTCTGGGGCTATCCACTGATACTTTCCCAATAATGTGCCTACCAGCTATTTCCCACCTATTCTTCCCAGAGACCCACTACTTCAGTATTCTAGACATGAACACTACATAATTTCTAATCCTATAAAACATACTTTATACCTCCTCCCCAAAAGACATGCCAACTAACTAATAACTACTTTATACTACCCAAAAAACAGTTAAACCAACTAAAACAGACACCTATTCCCTTCAATACTTGTCCCCCAGGCTCATGACATCTCACAAAAAAAATCTAACTAAACAGATATGTACTGTAGATATGAATGAATGAGAAATAGTCAAAGATCCCTTATCCTAAGCAGCCTCAACGTCCCCACTCCACTGACCCTTTATTCTACATTCAATAGACTTGCCCATTCTGTCTCCCTGTTCCTCTACCTCAGCATTCCCACATCTCCATCCCCTCGTCATTTACTAGCACCCATTAATATATATGTAATAATTAGAGCCCCATATATTCCACAATTCTGTCACTGCAGAATTTGCCTCAAAACGGAGCTCCATAATCTCAGGTTTGATAGGGGGGGAAAAAATGTTTCTAGTCCTTGTAACCAAGGAAATCACACTGGAAACCATGAACAACTGTAAACTGATGTAGAAAAGTTTGCTTGAGTCTGCAGACAGCCAGAAACAATAGCTCAGAGGTGTGAACTGCTTAATTCATCTCAATCAGGATCTTGTGGACTGATCCTGTGGTGGTTAGATTTGACATGCCAAGATACCACAGAATTAAGCATTCTTGCCATGTAATCTGCAATTCTGCTGCAGCCAACTACCCCACATTTTATTTTGTCTCTCAGTATTGGCAATACAATGTGTTCAAAAATCATGGGGTAGGCCCCCCAAAGTCATATGATTGTCTTAAAATTCAGAAGATTTAACTCTCAACCTACCGATCCACCCACACACTCACTCTCTACAAGTTTTTTATTTGCCTTCTGGTTTTTGAGCCATTAGTGTATGCTCCGGTCAGATTTCTGAGCTTTTCTCCACAACAAGGGCTAGAAACCTTGTTTCTTAAAAGAAAACACTGAGATTCTCATCTAAACACTTGATTCCAGAAGCTCTGGCTTTAAGAAAAACTTCATAAAATCATTAAAGTTGGCAGCCCTGGTCTTGCTAGTCTACTGGGATATGCTTGTAGCTGCCTCTTGCTCTTTAGTTTTCCTAGTAAGGCGGAGTTAATTGGATTAGTGTATGCTCCCATAGCAGAGGGTCAAGAGTGAGAGCTGTAATACATCTTGTAGCCAGGAAACAGGGGAGCCAGAAATGTAAACTGGCAAAATGAACTGCCTGGAGAACAGTGCAGCAGTCAAGGCCTGGAAAACCTGAAAGATAAGATGAGGAAGCTGGCTACAAGCTCCCTTGCACACAGAAAAGAAAAGAAGGGTCTGAGCCAGACTGCTTGGACAACATAATGAAAGCCCAGGCTTCGGAAGTGGAGCCACTCCACCTGGAGAGCACAGCAAAAAAAATCCCATCCTCAAAAATAACCAATGAATTTTATGTTAATGAATATTTTCAAGACTGAGCCACAGATTTTGTGTGGGGATAGTAGAATGAGAATGAATAGTATTTCATGTTTATAAACTAAATTAAAGTTTTCACAAAAGTTAATTCTGTTGTGTCGCAGAGTACATTATATCTTGACAATGCTTTCAAGACGATGACATGCACCCCACCTCAAGTTACTCCTCAGATTCATTTTAGACACCAGCACACCTACATAACCATCCAGAAACACCCAGACATGCTGCTACCTAGTGGGAGGGAAAGCAAGCTCAAACTCACCTCACCTTAAGTAGGAAAACGGGGGGGAGGGGGGGGGAGGGAGGGAAGGAAGAAATAACTCTGATAGGCAGAAATTCTACAGGAAGATGAAAGAAAGAAGTGTCCGAATGTTAGGTGGGAGAAGGTATCATCCTACTAAAATGCTTTAAGATATTTCAGAATTTTAGCAGGATGATACCTTCTCCCACCTAACATTTGGAATTAAGAACCTTCTAGTTCTACTGCTTTCTTTAGCACTACTCCCATTTCAATTGGAATTAGGAACCAGATATCTATCTATCAATCAATAAAAAAAATTCAGCTTCTGTGCCAGGCCACAGAAAGTCTACCTGAACAGAAATGTATTAAATTGAATACAGTGAGGGTGGATGCTATATTTATTTGCTTCACTCTACAAAACCCTAAATACATTGCTGCACTAACTTAATCCTTAAAGGAAGCAGACAGACAATTTATAACTTTATACCAGAAAAACTATATTCTGTAACCATATAGAAAGTTAACTGATGAGTTAATTTTCAATTTGCTGACAGTAGTACCCAATTAAATTTCTCTAACACTCATTACCACTAGTTTTTCATGACATATAATTAAGAACATGTAAAACACAACTAACTTTATTTTAAGGGTGCCAGCATCCCACAGCCAAAAACATATTGTTCCATCTGCTCCAGTTGAAGACAGATATCTCTTTGATCCACTGCACAATGGAGAAAACTGGAGGAAAAAACAAACAAAAACCCCCACAGGTTAAAAAAAAAAGTATTTGTTCAACTGCTGTCCCAGTCTCTCAAACAGAAACAAATGACCCTAATTATTCAGTCTTTACTGAAAACTCAAGTAGTACCCAACACTACTAAAGGAAAAGTCACATAGTAGAGGAAAAAAATCACATGGTAGCAACACCAACTGGTAAAATATTGTAAAGTCGTCAGAAGGATTATCTTCCCACACTAAAACAACCCTCATGGATGAATCCCCTAGTCCTACAAGTCTACATGCAAACCCAAACATAAAAAAAAAGTTACTTACCTTTACAGTAACTGGAGTTCAAGATGTTTTGTCCTATATGTATTCCACTCTAGTTGCACATACACCAGAGATTTCTGCTTAAGAGCAGTGTGTGACCAACTGCCACTTGAGCCCCTTTTCTACCACAGATCCCAAAGAGTACAGGAAGAGTCCAAAGCAGAGAGGAAGAAAGGCTGATCACGGAATACACATAGGGACAACACATCTCAAAGAAGAACAATGAGCTATCTACATGGGGGTGGAAGGCACTAATAGCCATCAGATGTACCCTGAGTGAGTTCTCCAAGGTCTTTGGCAAAAGGATATAGTCCAAAATATAATGTATTTAGGACTCTAGAAGCACAAGTTCACACTAAGCCACAAATCTCTACCACTTTTTGTATTGTACACTTTTCTTGTAGAATCTTTTCTACTGTTGATCAGAATAGTTTGTTCCTCTGAAGAACATATCTTTTCTAGTTCTGACGTCCATCCAAAAAAAGTGGTTAGGTTGAGATGGATCAGGATTACCGATGATTCCCATGTTCTGAGTCAAGAGGCTTACTGACAATTCCCATGTTCTGAGTCAAGAAGTCCAACAGCAGAAATAATTGAATCAGAGGATAAGTGGAGAAGCAAAGTAGTTCTGGAAACCAATACTGTATGAGCCACGAAGGAACTACTAAGATAATTACTGCCTTTTCCTGTTTGATTTTCCTGCAAAAATTAAGAACATATCAACCAGAGAGTTTGGATTCTGACCCCCTCTGGAACAAAAACTTTTGACATTTCTTGTTCCTGTCTGTTGCAAACAAATCTACTGCCAGTCATCACCACTGGTGGAAAATGAACTGAACAACAGATTTCTGAATCTCCTATTCATGTTCTGTGGAAAATTATTTGCTGAGGTTATCTGCTAATGTGCTCGGCAGACCTGGCCGGTTATATATATTGATATATATCAATATCCTGGAGCCCAGAGGAGTTTACAGCTTATTGCCTATGAGCACAGAAGAGATGACTGTGCTCTCTGCTTGTTTATATAAAACACTGTAATCATGTTCGTCATGATCTGACTAGGCTGAACTTGAATCATTGGCAAGAAGTGTATGCATATGCTGGAAACTCTTCTGAGCTCCAGGATATTGATATATATAACAGTGACTCTTCTAGACTCTATATGCATCTGTTGCTATCGTTCTTATCGGAAGGGGTAGAACAAAGGAAAATTCAATACAAACTGCATTCAGGTTTTCCACAAATTGAAAGGGAAGAGAATCTTTTGTGGAACTGATACAATCATGTCCAGACTGTGTTTGCTCAGGGCATACACTGTCCTCAACCAAGCTTACATTCAAAGTAGATGCAGTTTCGCATGCAATGTCATGGAAGCGCAAGAGGCCATGGGACCCATTAGACTGAGGCAAGATCTTACTGTAATTTGCAGAAAAGGCAGTTACCTTTTTCCGTAACTGGTGTTCTTCGAGATATGTTGCTCAAGTCTATTCCACAGTAGGTGTGCGTGCTCACCACGTGCACCGGTGCCAGTTTTTCCCCTAGCAGTACCCATGGGGGGGAGAAGCGCCCCCCGCGACCCCTGGAGTGGCGCCTGCCTGGCGCGGTTTAAGGGGAGCTGCGCACTCCCCCTACCCTCAGTTCCTTCTTGCCAGTCAACTCCGGCAGCAGGGAAGGAGGGCGGGATGTGGAATAGACATGAGCAACACATCTCGAAGAACACCATTTACAGAAAAAACTGCCTTTTCTTCTTCAAGTGATTGCTCATGTGTATTCCACAGTAGGTGATTCCAAGCTGTATCTGCTGGAGGTGGGTAGGAGTTCACAAGTTCTCGGGACAGAGTACTGCCCTGCCGAACCCGGCGTCATTCCTGGTTTGGGAGACTATTGCATAGTGCGAGGTGAACGTGTGAACCGAAGACCACGTGGCGGCCCTACAAATGTCCTGAATAGGGACGTGGGCCACAAAGGCAGCCGGTCAAGTGTGCCCTAACTACGGGGGAAGGGGGAACCCTCCAGCTCATAACAGGAGTGGATGCACGAAGTGATTCAGTTGGACAGCCACTGAGTGGAAATCGGTTGGCCTCTCGCGCACTCAGCTGAGGTGACAAACAGCTGCAAGGACATTCTGAACGGCTTGGTTCGGTCGAGGTAGAAAGCCACAGCCCGCCTCACATCGAGCGTGTGGAGGCAGCGGTCCTCATTAGTAGCGTGGGGTTTGGGGCAAAGGACTGGTAGAAAAATGTCCTGACCCATGTGGTAGGCAGAGACCACCTTCGGGGGAACGTGGGGTGTGAGCGGAGCTGGACCTTGTCCTTATGAAAGATCCTGTACGGCGGCTCGGAGGTCAGGGCCCTGAGCTCCGAGACCCACCTGGCCAACCTGATAGCAACCAGGGAAGCTACCTTCCATGAGAGGTGAGACCAGAAACACGTGGCCAGAGGCTCAAACGAGGGCCCTGTAAGCCGAACCAGCACCAGATTCAGGTCCCACTGCGGTACCAGGGTCTTAGAATACAGGTAAAGCCGGTCCAAACCCTTAAGGAACCGGCCAGTCATAGCATGGGAGAACACCGAGTGTCCTTGCACTGGGGGATGGAAAGCCTATATGGCTGCCAGATACACACTCACTGATGAGGGCACCAGGCCCTGGGCCCTCAGGCGGAGGAGGTAATCAAGGATAAGCAGGATCGGGGCAGCCGTTGGGGATACACCTTGGTCGGTCGTCCACCTAGCAAAACGAGACCACTTCGCCATGTAGGACCGGTGAGTGGAGGGCCATCTACTCTCAAGGAGGATGCGCTGAACCGGAGCTTAGCATGTCCTTTCCTTGCCACCTAGCCACTGAGCAGCCACACCGTGAGGTGAAGAGCTTCGAGGTTGGGGTGGAGGAGACTGCCCCGGTCCTGAGAGAGCAGGTCTGGGCGGAGTGGCAACAGCCACGGCGGAGCCACCATCAAGCCCAAAAGGGTCCCGTACCAGTGCTCCCTGGGCCACGCCGGGGCAATGAGGACGACCCTGGCCTTGTCCGTCTTTATTTTCTCTAGGACCCTGCTGATCAGCATATAGCAGTTGGCCTGACCAGGACAGGATAAAGGCATCAGAGATAGTGCCCCTCCCAGGCCCCCTCTGGAGCAGAACCGAGGGCATCGTCGGTTCTGTCGGGTCGCGAATAGGTCCACCTGGAGGGCCACTTCCGGGTGTAGGGACCACTCTTGCTGAGAGAAAAAATCCCTGCTCAAGCAATCCGCCTTCACATTCTGGGCGCCCAGTAGGTGAAAGGCTTTTAAGTGGATGTTGTGAGCTATACAGAAGTCCCACAGACTGAGGGCTTCGTGGCAGAGGATCGGGCCCTGCCTTGCCTGTTGATATAGAACATCAAGACCGTGTTGTCCGTGAGAAACCTATCTTGCCCTTCAGGTGTGAGCGGAAGGCTATCCACGCCAGCCGCACCGCCCTGAGTTTCTTGATGTTTATGTGAAGGGTCAGGTCTTGCGGAGACCATAAGCCTTGGGTCTGAAAATTCCCCACATGGGCTCCCCAGCCCAGGTCCGATGCATCGGACACCAGCTCCACGGACGGGGCCCTGTCCCAGAAGCATGTTGCTCGGTGTGGACCACCACCGTAGGGAGGCGGTCACCGAGTTCAGCACGGTGAGGACCTTGTCTAACCTGTCTGTGGCTTGGGAGAACTGCGAGGCCAGGCAGAGTTGGAGAGGCCTCATCCTGAGCCTGGCATGGCGGACCACATACGTGCACGCCGACATGTGACCTAGCAGCTGTAGGCAGGACCTGGCTGTCGTCACCATGAACCTTACGATCGAGTCGATGAGCCCTTTCAGGGTCTCGAACCTGTCTGGGGGGAGAGAGGCCCTGGCCAACGTTGCATCCAGGAGCGCCCCAATAAACTCTATGCGTTGGACTGGGACTAACATGGACTTGGTGTTGTTTACCAACAGGCCCAGGGCAGTGCATGTGGACAGGAGGAGTGCCCCATGATCCCTCATGTGTGATCGGGAGGTGCCTTTGACCAGCCACTCATCCAAATAGGGGACTATCTGGACCCGCCGGCCCCTGAGGTAGGCTGCTACTACTGACAGGCATTTTGTAAAAACCCAGGGGGCAGTGGACAGACCAAACGGGAGGACCGTGAATTGGTAGTGATTCTCTCCCACTACAAAACGGAGGAAGTGCCTGTGCCCCTCTAATATGTGGACATATGCGTCCTGTAGATCAAGGGACGTGTACCAATCCCTGGGATCCAGGGAAGGGATGATGGAGGCCAGAGAAGGGATGATGGAGGCCAGGGAAACCATGCAAAACTTGAGTTTTACCAAGTACTGGTTCAGATCTCGCAGGTCCAGTTTGGGTCTGAGCCCCACTTTGGCCTTCAGGATAAGGAAATACTGGGAGTAATACCCCTTGCCCAGGAACTCCTTGGACACCGCCCCTATCGCTGCTAGTTCTAGGAGCTTCCCGACCTCCTGCTTGAGCAGAGCCTCGTGTGATGGGTCCCCTGAGAGGGGCAGGGCTGGAGGGTGGTTGGGCGGGTAGGAGGTAAACTGGAGGGTGTAACCTTGGGAGATGGTGTTGAGGACCCAACGATCCGAGGTGAACCGCGACCATTCCGGGAGGAACGCACACAATCAATTGGAAAAAGGGAGCTTTGTTGGGGATGGATTCCTGCTGAAAACTGACAGTGTACCCCCGAGTGTCCTGTCAAAAACGCCTTTTACCTGCCTGCTTGCCCTTAGAGGACCCAGGCTGGGGGGACGGGCCGGTATTGTCTTTGCGCACGTTTCTTATAGTCCCGTTGCTTCTTATGGGCGGCCTCGTATTTTGGGAGGGCAGCCCGGGCGGGAGCCTGCTGTAACTTGAACTTGGGTTTTGCCAGAGCAGGGACATAGAGGCCCAGGGTCTGGAGGGTCGTGCGGGAGTCTTTCATGCCGTGCAGCTTTGTGTCTGTTTTCTCCGCAAACAGCGCCGTCCCATCAAAAGGGAGATCCTGCATTGATGACGGCGCTTCACTAGATAGCCCAGAAAGCAGAAGCCAGGACGCCCGTCTCACGGACACCGCCGAGGCTGTGGACCATGCAGCCGTGTCCGCTGCATCTGAAGTGGCCTGCAGAGATGCCCTGGTGGTAGCTGCCCCTTCCTCCACGAGCGCCTTAAACCCTTTTCTATTGCGCTCCTGGAGGGAGTCCTCGAACTTGGGGAGGGATCCCCAGAGATTAAACTTGTAGCGACCCACGAGAGCCTGATGGTTTGCTACTCTCAGCTGGAAACTTGATGACAAATACATTTTTTTCCCAAAAGCATCCAGCTTCCGAGAGTCTTTCTTCTTTGGGGTCAGGGCTGGTTGCTCATCGCTCCCTGTGGTTGACCAACTCAACCACCAAGAAGTTGGGCGCCAGGTGGGTATACAGATACTCATGCCCCTTAGTGGGTACAAAGTACTTGCGCTCCACCTTCTTAGAGATGGGAGCCAATGAGGCTGGTGTTTGCCACAGGGCACTTGAAATTTTCGCCACTCCTTCGTGGAGCGGCAAGGCCACCCTGCCCAGTGCCGAGGGGGACAGAACATTGAACGGAGAGTCTGAGGGCTCTTCCATTTCCTCTGCCTGGAGATGGAGGCTTGCTGTCACCCTTTTTAGTAATTCTTGATGGGCCTGGTAGTCCTCCTGCGGGACGGAGGGGGGGTAGGGCCGCAATCAGCTCCTCCGGACGGGGTGAGGAGGCCGGTGCGGGGCTTTGGGTGTCGGCCAGCACCGGAGGGTCCACCACCTGGTCAGACTCCGGGCACGGCACTGAGGAAATGAGTCCGTCGACTCTTTCCTTAGCGGTCTAGGGATGGAGGCTGATAGTGCTTCCGATGCCCCGGCTACTGAGCAAGCCCCCACTGGGGGCTGCGCCGGAGGCCATGATGCCCACTGGTACCACTGGGCTGGCCACGACGCATGGTGCCATGGCACTTCCTGAGGCACCGGCGGGGCTGGCCGATCAGGCTAGCTAGCCTGGCCTTAGGCGGGCGACTGTGAGCGGAGGTCAGGCTGGCGGATGACACGCTGCTGCCTTCAGACCAGGAGTGGCGGCGGTGCCGGGATCTACGTCGACCATGGGACCGCGACCTCGAGGCAGGAGAACGGCACCGACGGTAGTAGCTGCTCTGCGAGCAGTCTCGATGGGCAGACCCGTGACGGTGAGGAGCTGGCCTTGGCGGAGACTTTGAGTGGGATTCCGAGCGGGAACGGCGTCAACGGTCATGCCTTGACCGACTGCGGTACCACCTTCGAGACAAGGACCGTTGGCGACATCCGCTGCAGTCTCGTCTGTGCTTGCGCCGTGAAGACAGTCTAGCCGGCGTCGAGGGCGATCCACATGGACCTTATGCGTTGGACTGGGAACGGTCACTGGGCGGTGAGCGGTGTCGGGAATGTTCCCTCGACCGAGACTGGTACCGGGCCGGTGGCGACTGCGGCAATCCCAGTGGTGGCTTGCCTCTGGAAGCGTGGGGCCAACATCGGTGGGGCTCCTGACACCGGCATGGACATGACGTCATTAGCTGCCTGGAGGACTTCAGGCGCAGATGGCATCCAGACAACCGGAGAGGCCTGCTCCGAAGGGCCGGGCTACTCCGCTCCGTGTGAGTCGGCGGCCTAGGGCCTGATGGGGAGGGAAGATTACCCGACATTGGCCTAGTCTCTGTCCCAGACTTCCCTTGGTGCCGTTGCGAAGAGGGAGTCTTTCCGGTCCTCTTGGCATGCTCTGTGGAAGGGGAGCGGTGCCGACTAGTCAAATGTACCGGAGGATCTCCGCGTACCGACGCCGCGGTGCTGGGTACCGGATCGGAGTGGCATGCCGGGGTCGGGGCCAGTGCCGACTCCATCAGGATGGCCCGGAGTCTAATGTCCCTTTCTTTTTTAGTCCAGGGCTTGAACAACTTGCAGATCTTGCACCTTTCGCTGATATGGGTTTCTCCCAAGCAGCGCAAACAGTCTGTGTGCGGGTCACTCCTTAGCACAGAACACTCACAGGAGCCGCACGACTTAAATCCCGGGGCATGCTCTGGCCTGGGCTCACTAACTAAGTAAACTTCACTGAAAACTAAACTGACTACAGGTACTACCGAACAAACCGTTCTGGGGACAAGCTGCAGCAAGGCTGGAGCTAAGCAGTTCCGACACACTTTCACTGATGGCAAGAAGGAACTGAGGATGAGGGGAGCGCGCAGCTCCCCTTATACCGCGTCCGGCTGGCACCACTCCAGGGGTCGCAGGGGGCTCTCCCGCCCTACGGGTACTGCTAGGGAAAAAACTTCTGGCACCGGTGCACGTGGCGAGCATGCACACCTACTGTGGAATACACATGAGCAATCACTCGAAGAAGAACCACTTGAAGTTGGATGATGAGGCTGGATATAGTCTGGAATCTGTTGTGAGGTAAGTACTCTTTTGCTGTCCTGGAATACAGTATCAGGCCAGTAAACTCTATACATTCTGTTGGTGTTAAAACTGACTTTTCTTCTTTTACTCTCAAACAGAGAGTCTGGAAAAGCTGGGGAGCCATTCACATAGAGTTTTGAACTTCTTGATAGGACTTTCGCTTGAGAAGCCAGTTGCCCAGATATAAACAGTCTATCGTGCCCTGTTATCTTAGGAAAGCAGCCACCACTTGGTAAATACCCCTGGTGCCAGTGTCAGGCCAAAGAGAAAGAACCCTAAATAGGTAATGATTTGGACCAATCACAAATCAGAAATCTCGTGTACAAGATAATATATTTATGTGGAAATAATTCTGGAGGTCAACAGCTGTAAACCCATCTCCCAGATCTAACAACAGTATTATGGAAGCTAAGGTAACCATGCTTAAATTTCAAATGGTGAATGAAAGTGCTGAGCATTCTAAGGTCCAGGAGTGGCCTCCAACCTCCCATCTTCTTGGGTACAAGAAAATATTTGAAGTAAAAAAGCTTCGCTTTGGTGTTAATGAGGCACAGCTTCTATTGCTCAGAAAGGAAGGAGAGAATCCTCTTTCTGGACAAGAAGTCTCCTTTGAGAGGGGTTCCTGAAAAGGAATAGGGAAGGTGGGTAGGGAGTGGGAAAAGCATGGAATTGAATCACATGAACAGTTGTAATAATTTTTAACATCCCCTTGTCTATTACAGCATTCTATGCTCTCCCATACTGGAAAAGAGAAAGTTTCCAATAGGAGTCTGGGAAAAAGGAGCAGCAGCCAGATCTAGAGGAATGATTATTTTGCAGCTCTCCACAATCCCATCAAAAGGGATGCTTGCTGGTCAGCACAGACTGCAAAGAGAAAGCAGACAGATTTCTCTTCTGTAGTTTCTGACTTTTCCTTTGAGGTTCTGGAGACCTCAGCTAGTAAAAAGAGGACGGAGTTGTCCTCTGTCTAGGGTAAGATTGAAGTTTACCATATTTCCTTTTTATTATTGGAGTATAAATGTCTAAAGAACATAAGGCAGCATGGGAATCCTTAAAAGAGTGGAGGGACCCATTTGTTCTCTCACTGAAAAGATCAGGGTGCCCTATTGGAAGGTTATTCACTATGGCTTGGACTTCTTCCAGAATACTCAAAGACTTAAGCCACAATGATCAACACATCATGATAGAGGTTACCAAAGAGCATGAAGTGGTATCTGCCACATATAAGCAAGCCTGTAATGAAGGTCTTGCTATTAAATGACATTCCGTTATCAATGACCGAGATGGCTCCCTGTATTCCTTTGGCATCTTGTGAACAAAATTTGTGAATTTATTATAGTTGTGAAAATCATACTTTGCCATGAGAACTTGGTAATTAGAAATTTGAAACTGCAGACTTACAACAGAATAGTTTTTGTCCAAAAAGTCTAAATGCTTTACATTAGAATTAAATGGGGCTCTCTTAGAATAGTACTGTTTATTTCTCTCATTAGCTGCAGCTACCAAAAGATAGCATAGTACTGGATGGAAGTACAAGTATTCAGCTTCTTTTGCAGGAAAATAATATTTCTTCTCAGTCTTTTTAGAAGAAGAATAAATAATAGCAGGAGTATGCCATACAGTCTTTGCAGGCTCCAAGTGAGCATCATTAATCAGACGCATGATTTGCCCCAGCATAACAGTATGAAGGATATCTAATAGTTTATAAAGAGCCTCTCAGGACTTCCTCTAACAGTATTTGGAACAAATTCACTACCCTCTTCATGAGTTCTTAAAAGTTCTTAAAGTAGTCAGTACATAATAGTGAGGCTGGTATCACTGCCTCATCCACAGAAGACAAGGAAAGGACTTCAGAGGCTGAGCTAGTCTTTTCCTTCAGAGAGTTCCTCCTGATATTGAGTATGCACAGAAGACCCACGAGGCTTAACGAACTTCTGCTTCTTTCTCTTCATCACTCTCTTTGAGAGGATACTGGAAAGGATGTCTCCTATAAGAGTCCCTGAGTTCCCAATATGGCCACTGAACAGCACCGTACCAGTAAAAAAAAAAAAAAAGGGGGGGGGGCCCTCAGGGAGATGGATATCAGGGCATATGAGGAGCCTGATAACCCCTTTATCTGGAATAATGGGACATCTTGGACTACCTTTCTGAGCCAAAATTTGAGGCTGGGACTGGACCACAGGGGATGGATCAAATGCAATTGCCCTCTTCTGTTCATCTGGCACTGGCCCCTGTCAGAAGACAGGATACTGGGCTAGATGGACCATTGGTCTGACCCAGTATGGCTGTTCTTATAGTATTATGAACAGGCTGTAGGGAAATACGTAAGTGAATTGCTCACTCTGTTCTGGGAGTCAGATAATGAATATGATACATCTGACTCCAGAGGAGGAACAGTGGGAATGGGACTGAAATGAAGCTGTCCCTCTTTTAAGATTAGTAGCAGGGAGGAGACTGGTACTGAGGAAGTAACTGAGTCCTGTACTGGAGATAAATGTAAGCCTCCTGACAGCAATGGGGATTTGGGCTCAGACATTTGTAGGTCCCCTAATACCACACATTGAATCAGTACTGTGAAGCTGGATCAGTCTCTTTACTGTTGATGAAGCACTCAGTACTGATCTGCTTTCTACAATGCATCAATTGGTATCAATGATGTGGTAGCAGCTTATGCCGATGGTGGGTACTGTAACAAGAGACTTAGTACTGGGCATGATCATAGGGTCCTATGACATCAGTGCCGCAGTGCTGGTTCCACACTCTTTCAATGCTCCATCTGTACCTGCACCAGGTTGTGGAGCTTCACTCATCTTGGAACGAAGAGGCAATTTCAACTTTAAAAAAAGAAGAAGAAGAAAAAGAAGAAGAAGATGATGATGATATAAGGGGAACTTTGTCTCATTTCCTTGGGAGGGTGTTTAACTTTTCGCTTCTACTTTCCCCTGGCTCCTCCTATCCTTTAAGGTAAGCTTAACTGCATGCGCTCTGGAGCTAACCAATGCCAAGCTGAAAGAAGCACACTCTGGCTCTTCTGTCCATTGTACAGGGGCGTCAGGTGGGCCCAAATTTGAGGCTGACCACTTGGAGAGGGGAAAAAACAAAAAACAAAACCCCCACATTTTTAGCCTCATCTCCCTGGAATTGCTTGTTCTTTCGGAAAATAACCTACAGATACAGCACTTTAGGCGAGTCTCATGTCCCCTCAAACAAAAAGGCAGCAAGTAGAGTCATCGCTGAGAGGGAAGTGCTCACTTCACAGTATCTGAAGTCGGGAGATTTTAGCATAATCAATTCACATAATACTAAACAAAAGAAGGAGGGGTATGGATTTTATTTTGCACAAACATTTAAGTTCTCTTAAAAATACAGTCCAAAGATACTGAACTGAAAAAAATAAAATAAAAAAAAAAAAAAAACGAGAGCTACATCTCAGTCCAAGTATGCACAGATGGAAACAGGCACTGCTAGCAAAAAATCTCCAATCTTGGGTGCATGTGCACCTAGAGTGAAACACCAATAGGGACAAGCACCCAAGGAAAGACCTTTACAAATATAAGGAATAGAAACAGCCTTACAATAAGCTCTCTTTTATAAATGACAAGTGCTGTGAATTATTAAACAAATAATCTAATGAACTTGTTCTTTTAATGCTTGACAATCTTCTCTCTACCACACCCAATATTTATCATCACTTGTGCATAACTTAGGTGTTGGTCCTGCAAAGACTTACGTACCTAACTTTATATACAAGTAGTCCCACTGACTTCAACAGGACTATACATGTGCATAAAGGGAAGCATGTGTTTTTGCAGAATCAGAACAGAATCTTCGGGATCAGATCTTCGGGACAAAAATCATGCCTTGAATCTTTCGCACATTTATGACACATACAAAAAAAAAATAACTAAAGGGACCACTCAATTTTTCAAAGCTCCTTGTCCATCCTTTACAATTGAATTACCTGTTGCACATTTCTTACTAAAACAAACTTCACAGAAAAAAACTGTTATTGCTGCAATCCACTTCCTCACTTATGTGATTTGTAGAAAGACAGAAAGATTGTTACCTGTAGTGATGTTATGGATGCACTGTGACCCTGCAAAACTGCTAAGGGTGCACATGTTCGAAGACACCAAACTCTGATCATTTTATCACAGCTCCCTGCAGCAATCATGGTGTTTTCATAGTTCACAGCCATGTCAGATATTTCAGCTGCATGTCCTCTTAAAGTTGTCAACAACCTTCCATCATCTGTTGCCCAGATTTTTACAAGGCAATCATCAGAACCCTAAAAACAAGGCAGCAATCATCACAACCATATAATTATCTCTTCTGATGTCCCATACCTATGTTATTTAACTAAAACAACAAAATTTGTGACATTCATTGTAAACCACTTCTCACTACAGTCTGAATATATTGAGGAAAGCTGCAGAGGAAAGCTGCAGAAGAATGTGCAAGCAGAATACAAAGTATGCTAAGTGCGAACAGTATATACAAATTATGCATCTATACACACAAGCCCTGCAGCAAGCTGGATCTAAATTCTTTAGCAAGGTCTTTTAGTTTCTGCAAAACGCCAGGGCAACAAACTGTAGATACTGCAAACAGCCTAATTTATATTTTAAAACTGAAGTTATATTTAATATAAAAATTAATAATGAATCAGTACAGTGTTCCTTGTATTTATTTATGTTAAATTTAATATTTTATGCTATACCTGTATTTCTATTCTCTCTCTGCGCCAGCTAGTCCTTCATGCACTCCCAATTTAAGAAATGCTACCGTATATCTTCAGAATATATTTCCTCACCTTTCTGGCATGCTTTAATATGCAGTGAAACAGACAACTTTTAAAGCATAAAAAAATCTTTATTAATGCCCATTGAGATGAATGGGGCAATTCACAACACTCAGAGCTGCTCCAGGATCTCTGCAAACTCAGGCAGACATTTCTGTCCCAGTTACAGTAAATTCACATTTTGACAGTTTCCTTTGAAACCATAATAGATGTTTGGTTTTGGTTTAAATGAAATCCAAGACCCTGGGAACAAATGAAAGGTCTGTCCATACCGTCCCAGAGAGCACAAAGATGTAGATAGGTAACTAGTGTCAGACACCTCAGTGCTTTTGAAAATCCCACTAGGTGCCTATCTGCACATAAATACTTTTAAAAATTGGGCCCTATATGACTTGCTTTAGTCGCACAGGAAGTCTGTGACAGAGCAGGGAATTGAGCCCATATTTCCGGAGTCACAGGCCCTTACCACTGGGACTATTCTTCCTCTCCATAGGGATATACACCCCAGCAAGTTAAAAACTTCACCCCAGAAAGTTAACAACTAATGTTTTATGAACTCTAATCAGAGACAATGGATGAGAGTCAGACATCTGTCATCACCACTTTTTGTAAAATTGAACAGGTTCCAGTTATAACTCAGCTAAAAAAAATCCAATTTGTTGCAGCACATCTATGAGGCCCAGGCCTTATGCTGGCACGTAGATATAATTCATTAATTAAGAGGGACTGCAAGAGAAGAGGGGATTCTGGGCCTTGAGTTCTGGTATCACATGATATGTGCCATGCCTACAAGTTAGATTTACAGAATGACAGCGGCCTAGAAAGAACCTACTCTCTCTTCCCATCCAAATAATATGCGAAGTATAATGTAATATATATGGGATGATTTTTTTTCTATTATTATTAAAGCGGAAACTGGAATGATTTGGGTGATGTCCTAGATAGAGGAGAAAGGATGAAATATTGTAAGAAAGTTCCTTGACAGTTAGAAAAGGAGGATGCTACAGTAACAACAACAGTAGGGGGCCTTGAAGTGGTGGCAAGAGAGGAAAGTTTAATATGGACATGAGAAAGTCTGAGAAGAATCTAGTCAAGGAACTGAGATAAAACTAAAGAGAAAAAGGAGAGTGCAAAAGAGACCAGCAGTACCAGGGAGAGCAGCTCTGTCTACAATTAGTAAATAACTCGAGTACCCTGGTCCTCAAATTCACAACTCCTTTCTCTTGGTTGAGGGATTCCACAGCCCTCCTTTATGGGGCCGTGCTGTGATTCAAGTATACTTCCCCACCCCACCAGTATCCAGATTCCAATCCCATTCCACACAGCCTCCCTTGGTCCTTGAACTCATGTACTTCTTTCCCTTGGTTCTGGAGCCTCACAGCCCTCCTTGGGTTGTGCTGTGATTCAGGCAGGCTTCCCCAGCCCACCAGTCTCCCTTCTGGTTTCCAAGCCAGAGAACCCCTGATCTGAATTGATGCTCTCCTTCTCTTCTCCAGGCTGTCTGCCCTGTGACTCTTGGAGTCACCCAGCACCTGAGTTTTATCATGTTATGGAGGTAAATACATGATTAACATCTGACCCCACTGCCCAACTAGTTTGCTACTCCCTTGAATACCTGTTTCCTTAAAAGGGGCCACGTCATGGAACAGTGGTGGGTTTGTTGGCCCAAATCCAATTACACCTTAAAGGGGACAGACCAGCCTGTTGTAGAGGGTCACTTCCAATATACTCACATATGACCAGTGGTACACGTACCACAGTTTGGGAACCCATGCACTAGAACACTCTCCCCTCCAGAACCAAGAATAGAATAGAACCAAGATTCTAAAATTTTGAAATTCTTCTGATGCTGTCTGCAAACAGCTGTAAAAATCGCTGGCAAAATGTAGATTTTATCTCCCTCTCTAGTGGTTGGTCCAGTCACAGAGGTGGACAACCTACAACTGTTATCAGATACTATGAGCGTAGTGGTAGACAACTGTCTGTATGTCTAAAGGTTTCAACCCCACTGTAGTCCATGAGGCTGTTGCAGAAGTTGAAAGACGTGTTGGACAAGTCATTTAAGCAAATTTTTCACATTCCTCATGTTCTGGGTGCCCAAATTGAGACCCTGGGGTCTGATTTGCAGAAGTACTAAGCACTCACAGAAAAATGAAGTCAATGATAGCTCTGCTCTGAACATATGAAGTATTTTATAATACTAAATACTCTGGAAAAAAACAGGCCCTAGATATCTCAAGTAGGGCACCAAGAATTTGGTTAGTCTCTCTGTGCCTCTACTTCCCATCTGTGAAATGGAGATAATACCATCTTATCTGACAACTGTGTTATGAAGATAAAGTAATTACATTTGGGAAAAATTCTGGTGGTGACCACCATTAAAATGTCAACAAGCAAATTAATACACCTCTACCCCGATATAACGCGACCCAATATAACACGAATTCAGATATAACGCAGTAAAGCGGCGCTCCGGGGCGCGGGGCTGCGCACTCCGGTGGATCAAAGCAAGTTCACTATAATGCGGTTTCACCTATAACGTGGTAAGATTTTTTGGCTCCTGAGGACAGCGTTATATCGGGGTAGACATGTAATTCTGTATTCAGAGCCCAGTTTGAAGTTGGTGAAATAAAGAAAAAGAACGGTTACTTACCTTCTGTAACTGTTGTTCTTCGAGATGTGTTGTTCACGTCCATTACACATTAGGTGTACGCGCGCCGCGTGCACGGACGTCGGAAACTTTTTCCCTTAGCGGCTCCCGTCGGGCCGGCAGGGCCCCCTCCTTCCCGCCAGAGCGGCGCCCCGCTCCAGGGTATATATATCCCTGCCGACCCGACCCCTCCGATTCCTTCTTGCCAGAGACTCCAACAGAGGGGAAGGAGAGTGGGAAGTGTAATGGACGTGAACAACACATCTCGAAGAACAACAGTTACAGAAGGTAAGTAACTGTTCTTTCTTCTTCGAGTGATTGTTCACGTCCATTACACATTAGGTGATTCCCAAGCTTACCATTGGAGGTGGGTAGGAGTCAAGGTACAACTGACTGTAGCACAGCCCGACCAACCATCGCGTCCTCTCTGGTCTGATGATGGATCGCGTAGTGGGCTGTGAACGTATGTACGGACGACCAGGTAGCTGCCTTACAGATCTCCTGGATAGGGACCTGCGCCAAGAAGGCCGTTGAGGACGCTTGGGCTCTAGTCGAGTGGGCCCGGATCTCCGGGGCCGGAACATTGGCGAGTTCATAACAAGTGCGTATACAATGCACAATCCATGCCGACAAGCGCTGTGTCGAGATAGGCAAGCCTTTCATATGTTCCGCAATAGCAATGAACAGCTGGGGTGTTCTGCGGAACGACCTGGTCCGTTCCAGGTAAAATGCCAACGCCCTTCGGACATCTAGGGTATGTAGGCTGCGGTGGTGAGGGTCCGTATGGGGTTTAGGAAAAAACACCGGTAGGCAAATGTCCTGCCCCATGTGAAACTGTGATACCACCTTTGGGAGGAATTTGGGGTGCGGCCTCAGTTGCACCTTATCCTTATGGAACACTGTATAGGGTGGTTCCGAAGAGAGGGCCCTCAATTCCGATACCCTTCTGGCCGACGTGATGGCCACGAGAAACGCCACCTTCCACGAGAGGTGCGTGAGGGAGCAAGTGGCTAGGGGCTCAAAGGGAGGACTCATGAGTCTTGTTAGGACTAGGTTCAGACTCCACGCCGGGACAGGCGGGCGCGAGTAGGGAAATACCCTTTCCAGCCCCTTGAGGAATCGGGCCACTGTGGGGTTGGAGAACACTGACCCTCCCAACTCTCCCGGATGGAAAGCCGAAATAGCGGCTAAGTGAACTCTAATTGAGGCGGGCGCAAGCCCTTGATTCTTGAGGTGCAGTAGGTAGTCCAAGATCGACGGAACTGAGGCTTGTAAAGGCTGTATGCGTTGAGGCTCACACCAGTGGGAGAACCTTTTCCATTTTGCCAGTTAGGTCGCTCTTGTAGAGGGCTTCCTACTATTAAGGAGGATTTGCTGAACTTGGTGAGAGCACCTGTGTTCTGCATCATTCAGCCAGAGAGATACCATGCCGTGAGATGTAGCGAAGACAGGTTCAGGTGAAGTAGGCGACCTTTGTCTTGCGTGACTAGGTCGCGATGGAGGGGGAGGGTGATTGGATCGGCTATGGACAGTTCCAGCAGGAAGGAGGAGAACCTTGTGTATGAGTGGGAACGGAGGGAAGGCATATCTCAGGCTCCCTCCCCATGGGATCATGAAAGCATCTGCTAATGATCCCCGGCTCAGGTTCTGGAACGAACAGAACTGAGGGCATTGGCTGTTGTCCCTGGTGGCGAATAGATCCACCCGGGGAAAGCCCCACCTCCGGAAGATCGAATGCAGGACGTCTCGCCTCAACGTCCATTCGTGCATTCGGTAGGATCGGCTGAGGCTGTCTGCTAAGCCGTTTTGAATCCCCGGAAGATACGTCGCAATGAGGTGTATCGCATGGGCTATACAGAAGTTCCATAATTGGAGTGCCGCGTGACAGAGGGGAGAAGACCGGGACCCGCCCTGCTTGTTTATATAGAACATGGCGGTAGTGTTGTCCGTCAGGACTGCCACGCTGTGACCTTTTATGGTGGCGCGGAAAGTCTGACAGGCGAGGCGAACCGCTCTTAGCTCCTTTAGATTGATGTGAAGCAGCTTGTCTTCTCTGGACCACAGCCCTTGGGTCCGCAGTTCCCCCAGGTGCGCCCCCCAACCCAGGTCCGATGCATCTGTTACCAACGTCAGAGTGGGCTGTGGGGCAGCGAAGGGGATCCCTTCTCATACCTGTTGGCGATCGAGCCACCAGCGTAGCGAGCTGAGCACCTGGTTTGGGATCGTGACTACTTGATCCAATGGGTCTCTGTTGGGGCGATGCGTGTGGGCGAACCACAACTGTAAAGGCCGGAGCCTCAGGCGGGCATGTCTGACCACGTGTGTGCAAGCTGCCATATGACCCAGAAGCTGCATGCAACACCTTGCCGTTGTCGTGGGGAACTTTTGGACCGAGCTTACGGCTCTGTGAATTGACATGAACCGTGCCTCCGGTAGACTCGCTTGCGCGGTTACCGAGTCCAGGGTTGCACCTATGAAGTCCAGCCTCTGTGTGGGGACTAGCGTGGACTTGGGCACATTGACCCGGAGGCCGAGCTTGTCGAACGTCCGCAAGGCCAGCGTCACGTGGGATCGGACCTCGGCCTCCAACCTGCCCGCGAGTAGCCAATCGTCCAGGTACGGGAACACACGCATCCTTCTCTTTCGAAGGAAGGCTGCTACCACGGACATGCATTTCGTGAACACTCGTGGTGCTGACGCCAGGCCGAAGGGCAGGACCGTAAATTGGAAATGGCGCTGGTCGACAACGAAGCGCAGGAATCGCCTGTGAGCCGGATTGATTGCGATGTGAAAATAGGCATCTTTCATATCGAGGGCAGCATACCAATCCCCCGGATCCAGGGATGGGATAATAGTTCCCAGGGAGACCATACGGAAGCGAGCTTTGATCAGAAACTTGTTTAGATCGCGCAGGTCCAAAATAGGACGGAGGCCTCCTTTTGCCTTGGGGATCAGGAAGTATCTGGAGTAGAATCCTTTTCCCCTCAGGTCTCTTGGGACCTCTTCTACTGCTCCAGCAGCAAGAAGGGTCTGAACCTCCTGCGTGAGAAGTTGCTCGTGAGAAGGGTCCTTGAAGAGGGACGGGGAAGGGGGATGGCAGGGAGGGGGCGAGGAAAACTGGAGGGTATAGCCAGCCTTCACTGTGCGCAGGACCCATTGGTCCGATGTTATGCGCGACCATGCCCGGTAGAAATGGGACAGGCGGTCTTTGAAAAACAGAGGAGGATCCGGTATGGAATATGGTACGCTGTCCTCGGGCGTAGCTTCAAAAGCCTGGTTTATTCCCTGGCTGTGGCTTGCCCTGGCCGTGACTCTGGCCCTGGTTAGGCGTATTGTTACGTCTCCGTCTGTTATCCCTGCCTCGACGGCGGTACGGCTCGTGTCGGGGGCGAGGGTGGTATTGCCTTTGCGGTGGCTGGGGTTTAAAGGGCTTACACTGCGTTACCGGAGTATGCATACCCAACGACTTAAGGGTCGCTCGTGAGTCCTTAAGGCTATGTAGCCTGGCGTCCGTCTGGTCGGAAAACAAGCCCGAACCTTCAAACAGGAGGTCCTGTAGCGTGGTCTGCACCTCTGGCGGGAGACCTGAAGCCTGCAACCACGCTGAACGCCTCATCACGACTCCTGACGCAATTGTTCTAGCCGCAGCGTCGGCTGAGTCTAGTGCGGCCTGCAATGAGGTCTTGGCCACTGCCATTCCCTCATCCACCAGGGCCGTGAACTCCTGATGCGCGTCAGGTGGGAGGGAGTCCTTAAACTTGGCAACTGATGCCCAAGAGTTAAAATTGTGCCTGTTTAGAATCGCCTGCTGATTGGCGATCCTCAGTTGAAGGCCCCCAGATGAATAGACTTTCCTCCCGAATAAGTCCAATCTCTTAGCTTCCTTGCCCTTGGGGGCAGGAGCCTGCTGGCCATGCCGCTCTTTTTCGTTGACCGCCGAGACCACCAGCGAACAGGGGGATGGGTGTAGAAAAAGGAAGTCAAACCCTCTAGATGGGGCGAAGTATTTCCTCTCCACGCCTTTTGCAGTTGGCGCACTGGAGGCCGGTGTTTGCCACACCGTCTTATAGTTGGACTGTACTGTCCATATAATTGGGAGAGCGACTCTGGAGGGGCCCTCTGGGCTCAGGATATCGACCATGGGGTCGTCCTGCTCTACAGTCTCCTCCGCTTGCAAGCCCAGATTGAGGGCTACCCGGCGAAGCAGGTCTTGGTGTGCCCGATGGTCAATCGGGGGAGGGCCGGACACCAGTGTGCCCGCTACCGCCTCGTCTGGCGAGGAGGAAGAGGTCGGAGCCTTCTGCCCATCCTCATTGTCCTGCAATCCGGCATCAGCCAGTTGTTCCTCTGCGGCCTGACCCGCAGCGTGGGATTGGGACGGCACCGTACTCGGTGCCGAGTCCACTCCTTCCCGCTCCGGTGGTCTAGAGACCGTTGCCTCCCTATACGATGTCGGGCGGTGCCGCAGGGAGCGGGATCGGTACCCGGATGGCCCGGATCTCGAGGCCCTCGATGGGGGCCCTTGCTGGTGGTAGGCCCAGGGTGTCCAGAATGGCCATTGGCTCAGTTGGCCCCATTGGGACTGACCGTAGTCCCTGCTGGCCTGTGACCTATGGGCATACCCGCCGTACCGGTCTGAGTCAGTCCCCGAGACTGGAAGGCCACGGTGGGGCCGTAGGATGGTGCCGGTCCGGTTTTGGGGAGTAGCGCCTCCTCGACCAGGACCTGGAATAGCGCCTCGTCGACCTGGACCTGGAACGGTACCGGTGATCGCGGGACCGGGAATGGCTACGGCTGGTCGGCCTTGGGTAACGAACCGTCGACGCTTCGCGGTGCCGACCGCTTGTTGAAGCCCAACTGCTGCGGTGCTTCCTGCGCCGAGGGCAGCCGGGAGTCCACCGAGGCGGAGCTCGACCGGGACCGGTTCCTGGAGCGGTGCCGAGACGGCGACCATGAAGGGCGCACCATCGCCGGCTTGCCTCTGCGCGGCAGCATCGGCGGAGCGCCCTCAGCGCGTGCCGGGGCCTCGACGGACAAAGCAATGAGGTCCTTAGCTGCCTCAAACATGTCCGGAGTGGAGGGCTGTTCCACGAGCTCCTCCAGCCCATCATCCTCACTCGACGCGCCTATCCCGGGGCTCGACAGGCCTTTCGGCACCGGAGCCACTACCGGGGTCCGTGTTGGGGCCGTATCGGCCTTAGGGGCACTCAAGGTCTTTACCAGTGCCGCCCTCTTGTGCGGGGAGCGTCCTCGGGCCTTAGGTTGGCCCTTCACTTTTGCCGACGAAGACGATTGGCGTCGTGTATTTCCCCGCTGGGTCGGTGCCGCGGGCTTCGGGTGACCCGCCGGCGCCGGTTCCCGCACCGATGCCGGGGCGCTCCGCACGGAGGCAGATGGTGCCGTCAAAGTGGAGGGCTGTAACGCCGTCTCCATGAGCAGCTGCTTAAGGCGAAAGTCCCTCTTTTTTTTAGTTCTGGGCTTAAAGGCCTTGCAGATCTTGCAGCGCTCTTTCTGGTGAGCCTCCCCCAGGCAACGGAGACACGAGGCGTGGGGGTCGCTCAATGGCATAGGCCTGCGGCACGTGGCACAAGCCTTGAAGCCTTGGGCGTGCGGCATACCCGGCCGCCCAGGGCCGGTGCCGGGGCTGAACAAACAACCACGGCAGGAACTTTAAGTACCCTAATGAGCTGTTAACTACTGGCTCAACACTACTACAAACTAACTGATAACTGCTAGATAACACTAATGACTATTGCTAAGGGACACTCTCAGACGAGAGACAGAGTTGTTCCAATGCCGCCACGGACGGTAAGAAGGAACTGGAGGGGTCGGGTCGGCAGGGATATATATACCCTGGAGCGGGGCGCCGCTCTGGCGGGAAGGAGGGGGGCCTGCCGGCCCGACGGGAGCCGCTAAGGGAAAAAGTTTCCGACGTCCGTGCACGCGGCGCGCGTACACCTAATGTGTAATGGACGTGAACAATCACTCGAAGAAGAACTTGGAGTCACATACTAAATTTTGAGGATAAAGAAAGATATTCTAAAAGATTTTCAGGATACTTCAAAGGTGGGAACAAATTCTTCAGATTTGGTAACACTGGTCTGATACTGGTTCTCTAACTATCATAAAAGACAGAATTGAGCCATCTAGAACTTCTGAAAAAACCAACACATTTCCAGACTCTGTTCTTTACAAAACTAGTTTTGCAAAGAGTCTTTTCATATCTATTCTTAAAATATTTATTTTCTGTTTCTTTCCATCAAGATACTGTTGTTCTATTTAAAAGATACTACAAAAATTGCTCCTGTTAATATAAGTATAGAATTAGCATTGTAGTGAAATTAAATTAGCATTTTAGTGAAATTCTAAGCAGAGCTCGGCGCGGATACAAAATGTATATCCACGGATATAAAGCAGATATCCATGGAGCTGCAGAGCTCTCGCAACAATGAGCAAGACTAGCAGGGCTGGGCCATGGCAAGTGACCAGGCTAGGAACTGCAATGTCAAAAGCAGCAGCATGTCGGGCTGCCACTCGCAGCAGGGTGAGACTCCTGTCTCAGGGCCTGTGAGCTGCTTGCACACATGACCAGTGATAGCTGCCAGTGAACCTGGTGCCCGGCCCAGTGGGCAGGGCTTGGGGAAGCACAGCCATGCTGGAGCTGCCCAGGCTGGATGCTGGCTCCTACGAGCAGTGGCCCAACATGCTGCTGCTGTTGCCGCTGCAGTTCCTGGCGCAGTCACTGGCCATAGTTCTGCTGGTCTTGTTCATTGTCACTGGAGCCCTGCAGCTCCGCAGATATCAGCTTTCTATCCGCGGATATACATTTTGTATCGCTCAGGGCTCCAATTTTAAGATGCAGTCTAATATGCATATTCTGTATATACAAATTATTATAATTAGAACGCAATTGAGAGTCCTGTGGCACCTTATAGACTAACAGATGTATTGGAGCATAAGCTTTCGTGGGCGAATACCCACTTCGTCAGACCCAAGAAAGCTTATGCTCCAGTACGTCTGTTAGTCTATAAGGTGCCACAGGACTCTGTTGCTTTTTACAGATCCAGACTAACACGGCTACCCCTCTGATACTATATAATTAGAACATGTGTACTTTAAATACAAAAATTACTATTATAGTACATTCTATGTATGTCACACACACAAGGAAAATAAAGATGAGAGGTTACTAGACTAAATTAAAGAAGAATGAAAGTCACAGAACACAGTTACACACATTTAAGTGTAAAAGGCTGAATGCACAAGTTTAAGACAATAGGACAGTTTCTGCTTGATTTTATCCAAAATAAACAGAGATGAAGATGAAGATGAGGATGTTATTAACCTATCAAAATACACACTAAAGTATTTAAATAGGATGGAATCTGACAACCTAAAAACCAAGTAGCAAAATATGAATGAATCATTTGAGAAAAGAGCAAAGAAGCACAAACAAAAAACTATTTTTAAAAACAAACTTTCAATTATTACAGCGTTGCTTCTCCGAACTATGTCCCGATGTGAAATTAGGGCAGTAAATATTTGAATTTGTACATTCCTGTTTTAGTAGTCTGATGGCATGTTATCTCTCTCAATATTGTGTACTATTTTGATCTAGAGGGATATAATATATCACATAGTTTGCTTTTTTATGCACTGGGATTTGCATCCCAATATATTTTATTGCTTTATCCTCAGTTCAAGTTTTACTTCAGTAGTACTGAACTTTCCCATGTATGTCTCTTTCCAGGATAGTTTCATACCCCCATTACTGCAGTATACCATAGTTCCACAGCAAACAGAAAAATCTAAAGAAGGTCAACAAAACATAGGGATGTGCATGCGATAGGGGCTCCATCTTTAAAGAAGTCTAAATATTTAACATGGAGACAAGAATGTAAAAATGAGTGGTAGAGAAACCATCTGAATACACACTTGTGCGCACTTTATAAAATGAAACAGCAGCACTGTTCAAATATATGAAGTCTAATGCAACATAATTAACAAAAGTAATTCACTGCCACAAGATACTGAGGTAAATAGCTTAATAAAATTCAGAAAAGATTAGATATATGAAATAAATATATCATCCGCAGTTCACTACTACAGCTAGAACAAAATGAGGGTTATCAGTTTTGATGCTTTAGGAAAGAACCAGATTGTTTAGCTAATGTCAGGAAAAGATTCCCCACTCACCCCTGCCCAATAGGAAAGTATTGCACAATTCACTAGAGGTATTATAAAAAGAGAAAGAAAGGGCATTTCACTTTTCTTTGAAACACTGAGCATAGGTCACTGCCAAAGGCGTGAGAGCATACTACTCGAACCATTAGTTCGTTCCTTGGTAGCTATCCCTTGTTAACTTTACGAATACTGAAATCAACACTGCTTGTATATAGAGAAATTACTTTTCAGAATATTTAACTATATGTCAGAGATTTCTCTCCCTCTCATTTACACACATAAGGTATCTCTTGTAACTCGTAACTATGTCATGTACAGTTATTGTCAGGTACAGTTAGTGTCATGGTAGTGCTGGAAGTGATGCCTATAGCTAAGGCTGCTTAACACTTTCAATTACAGTAATTCCTCGCTTAACATTGTAGTTATGTTCCTGAAAAATGCTACTTTAAGTGAAATGATGTTAAGCGAATCCAATTTCCCCATAAGAATTAATGTAAATGGGGGAGAGGGAGGGAGTTAGGTTCCACAGAAATGTTTTTCGCCAGACAAAAGGCTATATATATATATATATATATATATACATATATATATATATATATACATATATATACACACACACACACATATATATATACATACACACACATATATACACTACAAGTTTTAAACAAACAATTTAATACTGTACACAGAAATGATGATTGTGAAGCTTGGTTGAGGTGGTGGAATCAGAGGGTGGGATATTTCCCAGGGACTGCCTTACTGCTAAATGATGAACTAGCACTCGGTAGAGCCCTCAAGGGTTAACACATTGTTGTTAATGTAGCCTCACACTCTACAAGGGAGCAGGAATGGAGGGATGAGAGACAGCATGGCAAAGAGAGATAGAGACACAGTGTGTGTGGGGGGGGGTGTAAGAGAGAGAGACAGAGATACACACCGTGTGTGTGAGAGAGAGACATGCATTGCCCCTTTAAGTATGCTGACCCCACTCTAAGTACACTGCCTTTTTAAGTAGATCAGCAAGTTGAGACAGCAGCTGCTGCCAGCAAGCTTCCTCCATTCTGAGCCCTGTCCTGTCCTGTCCCATCCCCACCCCTGGAGAAAAGGTACAGCAGCACACAGCATTGGGGGGAGGGATAGCTGAACTGCCCGGCAACTGATAGGGGAATTTAGGGGAGCTGATAGGGGGGCTGCCGGTCCACCCTAGTTCCAAGTCCCCGCCAGCTAGCTCCAACGGGCTGCTCTTCCTGCAAGCAGTGGGCAAAGCAGGTGCTTGCCAAACAACGTTATAAGGGAGCATTGTACAACTTTAAACAAGCATGTTCTCTAATTGATCAGCAATGTAACAACGAAGAAACAATGTTAACCAGGACAATGTTAAGTGAGGAGTTACTGTACAAGACCTTGTTTTCAGTTTCTTATCAACTTTGCCAAAATTAAATTGTTCAGTCTGAAATTTTCTATGCCAGGTATCTGCTTCAAGCTGAATTAAAAAAAAAAAAAAAAAAAAAAAGATTCGGCAAAACCAGGTCAGCAACTTCCGGAAATGAAATTAGGGAAAAACAAGTTGTTTGGCCCATACTGAGTTTTTTTAACTGTTGTGCTGAGAAGCTCTAGCCTCTCCATGATTTGGAGCAGGGGCCTGAATTTGGGCAAGAGGTGGTGGCGGTGGGGAAGAATCCCCTGGGTGTCAGGGATGTGCCTTTTGCCATCCCTATGAAGAGCCACCCAAATCTGACCAAATTATAATCCTCTGAGAAACCTCAGCTCTCACAGGCTCAGTAGAGACTTGTTCGAGTTTGGCAGCTAAATTAGCCGAAGATGCCATCTGGACTAAGCATACTCCATCCCTGGGCTACAGGACATGAGCAGAACTTTTCCTTTAGTTTTTCCTTCCAGCAACCAGAGGCTGCTGTGACACAAAAACAGATTAAACTAACTGCAGAATACTGTATCCAAGTTGCTGAAGATACCACCCAAAAATGCAAAGAAAAGTATCATATGGAAAATTCTGCCAAGTGCTCAGACTAATGTAAAAGAAGATTAAAGTTTCTTTTGTGCAAGTGTTCCAGATTTCTCATGCACGGTTGTTCAGCATACTAAAAGTTAATGGGGGAAAAAAGAAGACCTAACCATCCTCCAATGTGACTTACAAGTTCAAAATTTCTTCTGCAGCCACCAGCTGCCTCCTGGTTAGCTGTCTGAAAAGGGTATCTGATGCCCCATCTTCCCAACAATACTCAGCAGAATTCTAAGGAAGAGAAATGTCTCTACACTTGCATCTGTCTACTACAAATATGCTGGAATTGAGAAGAACCTTCATTAAAACATACTATCTGTTTTACACCGCAAGGAAATCTACTGAGGGGCTCAGAATTTACAAAAATAATTCAAGATGTTTTTAGGGGGAACATGACAGACTACAGACTGATGACACCACTGCCAGAGTGGAAGTCTGGCTGTTCTAACAAACAAAAAAATTGGATCCACACAAGAGTAAAATAAAAAACATGATTGAGATGCTATGGAACCTATTACTTCACTAACATGAGGCAGAAAGATCATAATCTTCAGTTTTCTTCCTTTTCTAGCATTCAGAATTGAAGATCTAGATTTCTACCTGAAATCTCTGTTTTTAACAGAGGTTCTCTCCCAGTTAACTTATTGCATCAAGATGTTGGAATGTTGTAAAAATAAAATAATGCAAGAGAAGATAAATGAATTCAGAATTCTGAAAATTTTAAAATACTTGCACTCCTATTCCAACCATCTCAGTATTTACTGAGCAGGTCTATCCACATTAAAATTGGTTTGGTCAAACTTTGTAATAGATCAGAGGTGGGCAGCGCGGCAGCGTGTCTGGCTCCGGCCGGGTGGCGCAGCTTCCAGACCGGCATGGTAAGGGGGCTCGGGGGGTTGGATAAGGGGCAGGGGATTCCGGGGAGCAGTCAGGGGACAGGGGGCAGTTGGATGGGGAGGAGGTTCGGGAGGGAAGGGGCGGTCAGGGGACGGGAATGGGGAGGTTGGATAGGCCTGGGAGTCCCGGGGGGCCTGTCTGGGGGCGGGGGTGTGGATATGTGTTGGGGCAGTCAGGGGACGGGGGGGGTTGGATGGGGGTGGGGTCCTGGGAGGGGCGATTAGGGTCGGGGGGGTCTCAGGAGGGGGCGGTCAGGGGACAAGGAGTGGGAGGGGGTTGGATGGGCTAGGGGCTCTGAGGGGGGCAGTCAGGAAGTGGGAGGGGATCAGATAGAGGGCAGGGGCCAGGTTGTTTGGGGAGGCAAAGCCTTCCCTTCCCGGCTCTCCATACAGTTTTGCAACCCCGTAATAGATGCTGTAAAATCAAAGGTTGCTAAAAATTATTGTACTTGATATTCCCATTTACACATCCAAAGATTGCATTAGCTCTTTTTGCCACGGAGGATATGCCTGTATATGGGGGGGTGGGGGGATCCCCACACCACATGGCAGCAAGTCTGAGAGCCTGGGTCAACTGAGTCAGGCTCAAGTTCCGGGACTAAAAATAGCAGTGCAGATGTTTGGGCTCCACGATCCTTCCCCCTTGTTGGTTTTCAGAGCCCAGGCTTAAGCCTGAGCCCAAATTTCCACACTGATATTTTTAGCCCTGTAGTACAAGCTCCGCAAGACCAAATCAGTTGATCCTGGTTCTGAGACTCTCTGCCACAGGCCTTTTTTTGTAGTGTAGATGTATCCAGAGTCACACTTCAAGCTCAGATTCAGCTGATTACCCACTATGATCCCGAAGTCTCTTGCAGAGTCACTGCTTACCAGAAAAGGGTCTGCCATCCTGTAAGCATGAACTGCATTTTTTTCTTCCTAGTTACATTTGGCTGTATTAAAACACATATTGATTGTGCCCGGTATACCCAAATGATCCAGATTTCTCTAAAAGTGACCTGCCCTCTTCATTATTCACAACTTCCCCAGTCTGTGTGTCACCTGAAAACTTTATTAGTAATTAACAAGACAATAACATGGAATGAATTGGTGTTCTATGTTTCCTCCAGGTCACTGATAAAAAACTGTTAAATAGTACAGAGCCAAGAACCAATCCTTGCAAGACCCCAAGAGAAACACACCCACTGGATGATTATTCCCTGTTTACAATTACATTTTGAGACTTATCAGTTAGTTTTTAATCCACTTAATGTTTGAAGAATAAATATGCTTAAGTATATCATGGTATGTGCATTTTGTGTTTAATTTCAGCCAGAATTAGAGCTCAAGGTCTCCTGACTCTCAACCCTGTGCTCAGCTCTCAAGAATTTCTTATTGGCAGAAGTGCTGGGCATCTGCAGCTCCCACTAACTTCAGTTGCAGTTCTCCATGCTCAGCACTTCTGAAAATAAGGCTCCAGGTCTCACACTGGATACCTAGAATGAAATACACCAAATAGTGGCCAGTTGTGAACATGTGTTTAAGTGACTTGCCCAGAATTGCACAGAAAGTCCATGAGAGGCAGGGACAGAATGCAGTTGCCTTAACCACTATACATCCTTTCTCTTCTTGTAGTCCCCTGCCTCATTCACTTTCTGCAACAAATGAGGTAGCTGTCATACAAATAGTCTAATTCCCTATACAACACCAATTCACTCCATGTTATTGTCTTGTTAATTACAAGCAAAATTAGGGAGAGAGCACTGGGAAAGGAACAGCTTGATTGTATAAGCGTATGGTCCTGGGAACTGGGGAAAAAGTTACTTATAAACTGTGCAGTGGAGATTAAAATTAGTGAGACAATCAATATTGAACCTATTACCACAAAATCGCATTTTAAGCAATTTTGCTTCCTCCTTGTTGTGTAGGTCCACTTATAGTCTCATGCCTAAAATATTTCAATAGCTGGGCCTAGAGCTTCATTCTTCCCACAATACCACTACACTATCATGTACTTCACTAGCAATTTTCTCTTTTGAAAAAAGATGAAAATGTTGCTATAGCAACACATCAAATTTTTGTAAGCCACACTCTCTTAACTTTCATATTGTTTAGTTTCTTACTTTTCAGGCAACTAACATTCACAAGATCTCAAAACTAGAAGCCTTGTCAAACAGACATGCAACTAAATGCTTTTATTCAGAGAAATGTGATTAAAATGACTGGTTTAAAAAAAATCAGACAAACTTGCATCCTTGTCATTTTTTGCTGAGCTTTGGACTCAAAAGTAAGAATCAAGAAAAATCATGCACTCATCTGTGTACAAATGCAACAGCTAGCTTTCTATGAAGCAAAGTAGTGATTATCAGCAAATTTATGGGAAGTATCATTATCTGTATTGCAGTAATGTAAAGGGGTCCCAAATCACAGACGAAGGCCTTAAGCTACTGGGCACTCTATAAAAACAAAAGAGTTCCCTAGCTTATGTGCTCTATATAATTTGTATTCACTTCCATTCTTACAGAATATGATTGATGTCAGTTATGACTTCATTTTCTGCCACATTTACAGTTTGACACTGCACCCATCTTACTGTCTAAAGAGACTTCTAGTAGAAATTCCAATTTACAAGGCAGTGTTATATGACATTTTTAAAGCTATCTGTAAAACCACCACTATCTTTTGAATAAAAATACTTATTAACTGTCACTTATGTTCTGTGACTTAGCTCTACAAATGCAAGTATAGAGGCTTATAAATATCCTTTACGGAGGTTCCAACTTGTGGTTCATCTGCACTGGTGGAACTGAATCACAGGAAACAACTAGCAAGTGAAAAAATTATTTCTGGGACTTGTTGCCACCAGTGCAGACTGTAGGTGTCTGTTTAGCAATGTCCAATCCAGGGAGGAAGATAAACACAAAAAGGAAAAGAAATCTGAGGGGAAAAGCCCCTGGAAGGGCATCACCTTCTGACTTAAACAGGAAATGCTGTAGCCAAATGATGCAGCAGTGAAGATCATTATGTTTATCTTTCAGTAGCTTCTCATCTGCATACAAATTCATATCGGACCAGTCAACACAAAGTCCAAGTGCCAATACCTATTAAAAATATTAAAAGCGCATTGGACAGCTTTGCACAGCTCCTATGAAGAAATAACTCACTTTGTGCAGTAACGATGGTTCTTTGAGA
Organism: Trachemys scripta elegans; assembly: GCF_013100865.1. Lineage (NCBI taxonomy): Eukaryota > Metazoa > Chordata > Testudines > Emydidae > Trachemys > Trachemys scripta. The sequence goes on along the minus strand of NC_048300.1, from coordinate 143,682,977 downwards.
TGTCTCCCCCTATGGATGCTCCACTATAGATGTGTCTGCATCCCTGTGCTGATGATCAGAGACCTTTGGAAGCACAGTCTGTTGGGCCCACACATGCGCTCTCTCTCCTCATGCTGCGCCACGATGCTAGCTGGCTAACCCACCACAGTTCCTTCTCTATCACAGAGTCAGAAGCAAGAGCTCCAAAGTAGAGGAGAGGAAGGTAGGTAGTGGAGCACCCATAGGGACACAAATCTCAAAGAATCATCTTTACTGCACAAGGTAAGAAACAACTTCTTCTTAAGTTTCAGAGTAACAGCCGTGTTAGTCTGTATCCGCAAAAAGAAGAACAGGAGTACTTGTGGCACCTTAGAGACTAACAAATTTATTAGAGCATAAGCTTTCGTGGCCTACAGCCCACTTCTTCGGATGCATATAGAATGGAACATATAATGAGGAGATATATATACACACATACAGAGAGCATAAACAGGTGGGAGTTGTCTTACCAACTCTGAGAGGCCAATTAATTAAGAGAAAAAAAACTTTTGAAGTGATAATCAAGCTAGCCGAGTACAGACAGTGTGATAAGAAGTGTGAGAGTACTTACAAGGGGAGATAGAGTCAACGTTTGTAATGGCTCAGCCATTCCCAGTCCTTATTCAAACCGGAGTTGATTGTGTCTAGTTTGCATATCAATTCTAGCTCTGCAGTCTCTCTTTGGAGTCTGTTTTTGAAGTTTTTCTGTTGTAATATAGCCACCCGCAGGTCTGTCACTGAATGACCAGACAGGTTAAAGTGTTCTCCCACTGGTTTTTGAGTATTTTGATTCCTGATGTCAGATTTGTGTCCAATTGATATGCAAACTAGACACAATCAACTCCGGTTTGAATAAGGACTGGGAATGGCTGAGCCATTACAAACGTTGACTCTATCTCCCCTTGTAAGTACTCTCACACTTCTTATCACACTGTCTGTACTCGGCTAGCTTGATTATCACTTCAAAAGTTTTTTTTCTCTTAATTAATTGGCCTCTCAGAGTTGGTAAGACAACTCCCACCTGTTTATGCTCTCTGTATGTGTGTATATATATCTCCTCATTATATGTTCCATTCTATATGCATCCGAAGAAGTGGGCTGTAGGCCACGAAAGCTTATGCTCTAATAAATTTGTTAAGTTCTTCTTAGAGTAGTGTCCCTATGGGTGCTTCACTCTAGATGACTCCCGACCAGTACTCCTTTTGGAGGGCTGGGACTTCGGAGTCGGGTCAGTCACAGATGACAGTACTGTGGAGCCGAAGATGGCATCAGAGGCAGTGTCCCCAGTGATGGCATAATGTTCTGAGAAGGTGTGGATTGATGCCCACGCCGCCGCTCTGCAGATCTCTGAGATAGGGACATCCTTAAAGAAGGTGACAGATGAGATCAATCTTGTGGAATGTGCACAGATGGAGTCTGCAAGTGTCATGTTACGAATCTGGTAGCAGTCTGATGCAATTTGAGACCCACTTAGAGAGTCTTTGGGCTGATATTGCTGAGCCCTTAGATCTTTACACCATGGAGAGGAACAGTCTAGGGAAATTCCTAAAGGCTTTTGTCCTATTGAGGTAGAATGCATGTGAACAAGTCAGAGAGTAATGATGGGTGCATCTCCCACTCATGTTCATGTGGGAATTTGTGACTGAGCTTGTCCATTATCGAATTCTGTGTGCCCAGAAGGTAAGCCACAGACAAGATGACCAGAGATGCACCAGTTCCATAGACTCTGTGCATAGGGAGGTCGACTTGGCCCCTCCCTGGCAGCTGATGTAATACATGCAGGCTATGTTGTCTGTTAGGATCTTCGTATGTGATCAGCGGGAGGAAATGGGCGAAGGCATTCCTGATCACTCTCAATTCGAGGAGATTGATGTGTAGGGATATTTCCACAGATGATCATTTGCCTTGTGGCGTGAGGCCATTTAAATGCATGTACCAACCTATGAGCGGTGCATCCGTGGTTAGGAGCAACGATGCTGACACCTTGTAAAAAGGGGATCCCTTTGCATGCTTTGGCTGGGTTCTTCCACCATGCCAGGCAGTTTTTGATCCTGGGAGCTAGTGACAGGGTTTGTCTAGACTGTCTCTGTTCACTGAACCACAGTTGGAGGCATTGCATGTGGAGTCTCCCATGCGATATCATCGCTGTGCTTGCTGCCATATGCCCAAGGAGTCGGAGGCAGAGACTGGCTGGTATTTGAGGACTGTATCTGAGTGAGACCAGGGATAGGAACCTGTCTTGAGGTAGGAAAGCTTTGGCCTGTAGCACATCTAGGTCAGCCCCTATGAACTCCCAGCTTTGCACTGGTCTGAGAGTCAACTTTTCCATGTTGATCTGTTGGCCCAGTTCTGTGAAGAAGCATATCATGGTCTTGGTGGCTCAATGAGCCTCCTGAAGCGACCGGGCTCTGAGGAGACAATCGTTCAGGTAAGAATAGATCATTATCCCTTGTGATCGTAGATAAGCAGCTGTCGTTTATAGAACTTTGGAAAATACTCTCAGAGCCAATGAAAGTCCGAAGGGAAGGATTCTGTATTGGTAATGGTGGCATCCGAGTGTAAACCTGAGAAACTGTCTGTGAGTCGGTAGTATTGAAATATGAAAGTAGGCGGCCTGTAGGTCGAGGACTGAAAACCAGTCTCCCTGTCCTAGTGATGGAATGATAGTCAATAAGGTGACACCTTGAACTTCTGAGCTTTGACAAACTTCCTCAGATTTCTGAAGTCCAGAATGGGTCTCCAATCTCCCTTCCTTTTTTGTATTAGGAAGTAACGAGAGTAGAACCCCTTGCCTCACAGATGTTGAGGTACTGGTTCTATAGCTCCTAACTGCAGGAGTCGATCTATCTCCTGACGTAGTAGACGCTTGTAAGAAGGGTCCCCGAAGAGGGACAGGGAAGATTGTGGTGGAGCGGGTAAGGAGGTGAAGTAGATGAAGTAAACTGATCTAACGATCTCTAGGACCCATCTGTCCAACATTATGCACTCCCAGGCACTGCGGAGCACTGACAAACGGTGGCCAAATGGATACATGATCACAGAAAGTAGTGAGGAATAGTCTTGGGGTGCCTTGACCTACCCATCAGTTGTTCTTAGGGGCCGCAGGTTGACTCGACAATTGAGAACCAGGTTTCTGTTTAGTGAATTTTCCCTTTGTCCTTTTGGATGCATAGTGATGCTGTGATGGGAATTGAGACGAATAAGGCCTGGGCTCGGATTGGGGGCTAAAATGTCTCTTTTGCCCTGGTGTGCAGATTCCCAGTGATCTGAAGGTGGCCCTGGAATCCTTCAAGGAGTGGAGAGTGGCATTGGTCTTCTCAGCGAAGAGCGTCACACCCTCAAAGGGGAGGTCCTCCACTGAAGTCTGCACCTCCTTCGCGAATCCCGAGAGGTAGAGCCATGACTCCTGTCTCATGACCACAATAGTGGAGATGGATCTGGCAGCCATGTCGGTGGCATTGAGGACCAACTGCAATGATGTTTTGCGACCAGTTGCCCCTCCTGGATGACCACCTTGAAGGAATCTTGAGAACTCTCTGGCAGCTTGTCAATAAAGTCATTTAACTTATCATTTGTGTAATGGTATTTTGCCATGAGTACCTGGTAGTTGGCAATATAAAATTGTAAAGTGGCTGAGGAATACGCCTTCCTATCAAACGGATCAAGGCGCTTCCAGTCTCTGTCGTAGGGAGTTGCCCTGGAATGATGTTGTCGGCCATGAGAGTTTACAGTGTCCACCACGATGGAATTGGGTGGCGAGTGAGTGAAAAGGAACTCTGATTCCTTTATGGGGAACATAATATTTCTTGTCTGCTGCTTGCACATCGAGGCTATCAATGGTGGGTTTGTCACACCGTCTTAGGCGGGGCTAGGATAGTCTTGTTGATTGGGAGGGCGATTTTCGAGGAGGACGAAGAGTGCAGGATGTCGATGAGCTGGTGGTGCGTGTCTTTGACCTCCCTCCAATGGTATGTGGAGGGTGTCCGCTGCTCTTTTCACCAGTTCCTGAAACAAGCAGAAGTCATCTGCCATGGAAGGTACTGAAGGTAGGACTGCTTCGTTTGAGGAAGAGAGGGATATAGCTTTTGCTGTTATCTCCTCCTCCATGTCCTCTTCTTGATCCACCATTTCTTGAGGCTCTGAGGCCCTCCATGATGTGGCTGAGGACGAATGCCTGGAAGATTGTGAGGCGATGCTTGAAGCCTGTGAGGCACTCTGTCAGTGTGCCTCTCAGGGATCCCATTATGGCTACTGCAGTGGCATAGGGCCTGGTGGAGGTGCCCATGGATGCCATACCAAGATGGTGGTGATCCCATCTGCTGATACATTCCCGGACACTGTTGATAGTGGGTCACTTATGGAGCTTGGGAGGAGTACTGTGAAATCCCCTCCAGTTCACTTTCTGAACCCCCACTTGATAGTGGAGGGGCATGGCATGATGTGGGGAGATAACCTGTACCCGGCAATGGCTCGGTGTCATGATCTCAGTACTGAGGGGCAGTGTGTCGGGTGTTTCTGTCATGCCCAGGTCACCGGTCTGATGGAATTCCGCCAGGACCAAGTGCCCCAGTGTTGGTGCCGGGGGAGATGTAGACCCCGTCTGTACTTGTCTCTCCAGTACTGAGCAGGCTCTTAAAGCTCATTGTACTGATGTAAACTCACATACTGATGTCAACTCACATATCAAGAGCATTTTAGGGAGTTTGCCCTTATTTCTCAGTAACTGTACACAAAGGATCTGTAAGCCTATCAACGGCACCAGATACTGACAACCGCCATGAGGCATGGGTACCAGATTGTTGTCTCAGTGCCAGCAGTGCAGAGGATACCGAGAAAGATGGTGATCGCTTTCGGTTATCCCTGGACTTGCTAAGGGGACTTCCTGCTCTCCTTTTTAACTTGTGAGAGGAGTCCTGGCCTGTTTCTTCAATCTACTATCCTTCAGAGTCGAAGGGAAGGCTCATGCCTGCCTGAGGTCGGAAGCAGCCTCCATAAAGATGACTTTTTGGCTAAGCTCTCTATCTTTGTGGATAGGAATTGCTGGCAAAGGGAACACTTCTACTTGATGTGGCCCTGGCTGAGACAGCAGATGCAGAGAGTGCTTGTCTGCGATCAGGATTACCTCGCTGCAAGTGCAAAACTTCTTAAAACCCGTAGAGCCGGGCATACCCTTCTCCAGGGGGGTCCCCCCATGGGGAGTGGACAAAAGAACAAAGTCCTTTCGTCTTCTTTTTTTTCTTTAAGGCACAGGCAAATAAACAGAAGAGAAAAAGAAACATGAAAGGCTTCTAAAGAAGCTAAAATTTAGTAAATGAAAGAGTTAATGATCCGCAAGTGCATAGCTAAAGGCTCAGTCTCTAGCAGGGGCAGTTGAGAAAGAACTGAGGATGGTTAACCCGCACGTCCTTCAAATCAAGGGCGGTGTACCAGTCTCCTGGATCCAGGGAGGAGATGATGGAGGCTAGGGAGACCATGCAAAACTTCAACTTCTTGAGATGTTTGTTGAGGTGGCACAGATCCAATATGGGTCTTATGCCCCCTTTTGCTTTTGAGATTAAGAAATAGCAGGAATAGAACCCTTTCCCCCTCATGTCTCGAGGGACCTCCTCTACTGCCGCCAGGCGTAGGAGGTTCTCTAACTCCTGACAAGGAGTTGCTCGTGAGAAGGATCTCTGAAGAGTGACGGGGAAGGGGGGTAGGAGGGAGGAGTGGCTGTGAACTGCAGGATGTAGCCCAAAGAGATTATACTGAGTACCCAATGGTTTGAGGTTACTCGCGACCATGCCGACAGGAAAAAGGGTGATGGCGCTTAAACCCCGTGTGTCTGTCTTTTCTCCTGAAGGTGCTTTGCTGAGGAGGCCTCCAGGACCTGGGCAGCAGAGGGGGTCTGAACAGCCTCCTCATTGCCTGTAGAAGCCCAGCAAGTGCAGAGTGGCCCAGGAGTCTTTTAGACCATGCAGCCTAACATCTGTCTGCCCTAAGAGCAGTCCATTCCCTTCAAATAGAAGCCTGGATAGAGGACTGCATCTCCTTGGACAGACCCGAGGATTGGAGCCAGGAACTGTGCCTCATTACCACAGCCGAGGCAACAACTCTGGCAGCTGAATCAGCCGCGTCACAGGCCATCTGGAGGGAGCATCTTGCCACCACCTTGCCTTCCTCCAGGAAGGTCGCAAACTCCTGACCGAGGTCCTGTGGCAAGGTGTCCTTAAACTTGTTGAAGGAGTCTGTGACGGGTTGGATCACAGAAACCCCCTTGGGAGCTGCCACCCGATGCGCNTCATACATACATTTATAAGCACCCCCTCCCCATAAAGCCTTATGGGGTACACTGTCACAGAGTCCCAAAAATTGAAGTTATGCCTCCCCAACAAGGCCTGTTGGTTGGACATCCTAAACTGTAGACCTGCAGCTGAATAAACTTTTCTTCCAAAAAGGTCCAGCCTTTTTGCATCCTTATTTTTAGGTGTGGCACTCGCCTGACCCTGCCATCTCGTTGGCTGCCGATGCTATCAGCGACCCAGGTGGCGAGTGTGTATAGCGGTATTCAAACCCCTTAGCAGGGACATAATATTTCTTTTCAGCTCCTGTGGAGGTGGGTGGAATAGATGAAGAGGTCTCCCCACAGGGCCTTAGCAATTGGCAGCGCAACCCGTACCGGGTTGCCACTGTGAACACGTCAAAGAGGGTGTCCAACTACGCTGCCAGGCCCTAGTCCTCCAGGCCTAAATTAGAGGCCAGTCTTCTAAGCAGGGCTTGGTGCTCCTTGAAGTCATCAGGAGGGCTGGCATGAGAGGGGCCCGCCACCACTCTGTCTGGCGACAAAGACCATGGTGGCACCATGAGGGAAGGCTCCCTCTGTGATGGCACCTGTCCTTCCAACCTTGTGTCAAAGTCTGTGCCATGTTCCGGGGTTGGTACCGGTGGTACAGGGGGGTTGCTTATCTGAGGCAGCCAAGGAGGAGTGGTGCGAATAAGGCACCAGTATCATAGGTACGCCCCACAGGATTCCAGTAGAACCACTGGGCTGACCAGTGGCCCGACTGTCACATCATCATCGAGGGTGCTGAACTGGCCTCCAACGCCAGAGGAGACCAGTGCTTCCTCAGCAAGGGGGTAAACTCCTGTTCCGACTCAGACTGGGTGGGGCCATGGAGACTTGCGTCTGGCAGCTCACTTTGGGTGCAGGGGACCAGTACCTGGAAGGTGGCAACCAATGCCTTTCTGAGGAATGGCGTTGAGGAGACATGGACATAGACTGTGCCGGGGCATCAGCTGATGGGAGACAAACCGGTACCGGGAATGCCGAGACCGGTGCCTTGATGTCGGTGATGTGCGCCGTGTCAGTGGGGACCGCGAACGCAGTGCCAGCCAACTGGGCCATCTTGCGGGTGACTGAGGTTGCGGAGCTGGGGTTCGTGGTCACGGAGTTGGGGAACTATACCTCTGCTCCAGGGATCGATGGCACTCCACTGCCCTTTGAGACGGCCCCATGGCTGCCTTGTCCTTGGGTTGGGGAGCCTTAGCCAGATCTACTGCTGGGCACATCGTGGGCGACACCGGAAGGACCATTAGGTCCTAGACGCCCAGAAACCCTCAGGCATTAAAGGCACCCTCTTTATTCAGTGCCAGGGAACCATGCTGCTTCTTCTGGCGTTTCTTAGGCACTGGCAAGGGGTAATGGTGCCGAGTGGGACCCAGTGCCAGCGGGGCACTCCACACCGATGCCGATGTACTGGGCATTAAATTGGAGCGTGATGGCTCCAACGCCAGGGGAAGTGCAGCCTCCATGGGGAGGGCCTTTACGCGGATGTCCCACTCTTTCTCAGTCCCTGGACAAAAGTTTTTACAGATTCTGCACTTCTCCTTTACGTGCAACTCTCCCAAGCACTTAAACACCTGCTATGGGGGTTTCTAACACATACAGGCCGGTTGCAGGGTAAGCACAGTTTGAACCCCGGGGACTGGGGCATGCCCCACCCCAGGGCAAAGTCCCTGCTAGGACGCCAACTACTAAAGCATAACACTTAAACACCAAGTAATAGCAACTATATACAAAGAGATAGTCAATAGGTTGTTAGAAAACCACTATCCTTTTGGGAGACAAGAGGAAGGCGTTCCAACCAACCATCACTGGCGGTAAGAAGGATTTGAGAAGGCATAGGGCCAGCAGCGCCTCATATACCAGCGCATGAGCACGGCACTACAGAGGTCGCCACAACCAGCTCTATGGATACCGCTAAAGCAAAAAAATTTGACAACGCTGCAGGTGGCCACGGACACACCTAGAGTGGAATCGACATGTGCAAGCACTTGAAAAAGAACAGTTTTATCCACCTTTACAACTGACTAAATAAAGAAGGTGTACCAATATTTAAAATGGCGATGGCTGAGGATAACATTATGTTACAGGCTCTCTTACATCTGAAGTTTTGCACAGTCAAAATGCCTCAAATATTTAGGAATAAAAGAGTTTACAAATAACTCTGCTCTACAGACAAAATGCTTCTGAAATAAATGTAGTCAAACTTTACTAATTCTGGGTCACTGAGAAAGAAAATGATGCTTAAAATTATTGATTGGCTCTAGTTTTCAAGATATGCTATTGGGTCAGTATATACGACCCTTGACTTCGGAATGGCGGAGGATAAGTGAGTTATAAAGGGAAGGGATCTCAATTTAAACCAGAAATGACTAAAATACATCTTTGACTGGATCTATCAATAAATCTATGACTGGGTTTGGACAGTACTTGCTTTTTAGGCAAAACAATGAATGATGCAATCTGAAGCTGGTATTGCGTCATACATGATATGAATTGCATATGTTATTCCTAGAAGTCATGGATGATGCAATCATAACAAAGCTTAAATCATTCTGCTGAACAAATTGCCCTATATCAGCTCTAGAAATCATACAGTGTCGTGCTCTCTTATTTGTCAGTGTTTGATTTTGCAAAGGGACACATTTCTGTTTAGCCAAAGTGAGCAGAGATGCCTCGTACTTGTGTGAACAGTGCAGATAACTTCTGCTATGTTTGTGGTGAAGTGACTTTTGCATCACAAAAGCGCAGTATAACCACTATGGTTAAGAAAGCCTATCACCTTTATTCTGGCTGCAAAATTGGAGATCAGGACAAGAGGTGGGCCCCACACATATGCTGCAACACTTGTGCAAAAAATCTTCGCCACTGGTTGAACAGGAAAAGGAAATCTATGCCTCCTGCAGCGCCAATGATTTGGAGAGAGCCAACAGATCATACCAGCAATTGTTACTTCTGCACGGTGCCTCCAGTTGGGAAAGGTGTGTCAAAGAAGAAAAAGTGGACTGTGCATTATCCAAACATTCCATCAGCTATACGCCCAGTACCCCACGGAGAAGGACTGCCAGTTCCTGATGCACCAGAATCATTCTCACTTGAGTCAGACGAGGAAGAGGAAGAGGATGAAACTTCTGGTCTTGAACCATCAATGTCACAGGACCCACATTTTCTCCCATCCTCCTCCTCTGAACCACACCTCATAACACAAGGTGAACTGAATGACCTTGTCAGGGATTTGGAACTACCCAAGAGTAAGGCAGAGCTGTTGGGCTCCAGACTACAGCAGTGGACTCTCTTGGCAGGTGATGTTAGAGTTTCCATGTTCCGTGACCGTCAAAAGGATCTTGTCCCATTCTTCTTCATGGAAGGTGATCTTGTAGCCTGCAACAACATCAATAGTGTGATGGCAGCCCTCAACATCAAAATTCACGATCCAGATGAGTGGAGATTGTTCATTGATTCATCGAAGACGAGTCTTAAAGCTGTTTTACTGCATAATGGTAATGGTTTGCCATCAATTCCAGTTGGTCATGCAGTCCATATGCAGGAAACTTATGACAACATGAAACAACTTTTGAGGGCATAAACTATGACCAACATGAGTGGCAGCTTTGTGGCGATTTGAAGGTTGTTGCTCTCTTGCTTGGTCTGCAGACTGGATACACAAAGGACTGCTGTTTTCTCTGCGAATGGGATAATCGTGCAAGAGATTCCCACTACATCAAGAAAGACTGGCCACTCCGACAGTCATTGGAGCCTGGGAGGAAAAGTGTTCAGCATCCACCACTTGTTGAATCAAGGAAGATTTTGTTACCACCCTTACACATCAAGCTGGGTCTGATGAAGAACTTTGTCAAGGCCATTGACAAAACACAAGCAGCTTTCCAGTACCTCCGTGGAAAATTTCCAAGGTTAAGTGAAGCTAAGATAAAGGAAGGTGTCTTTGTTGGTCCTCAGATTCGTGAACTTCTTCAAGATGCTGCATTTGACCATGCACTGCATGGCGAGGAAAAGATGGCATGGAAAGCCTTTCAGTTAGTGGCAATACATTTTCTCAGAAACAACAAGGCAGACAACTATAGGTTGTTGGTGGAAAACCTCCTCAAGGCATACAAAAGCCTTGTTTGCAACATGTCACTAAAGATACATTTTTTGCACTCTCATCTAGATTTTTTTCCACCGAACTGCGGAGCAGTGAGCGACGAGCACGGCGAGCGATTTCACCAGGACATTGCAACAATGGAGAAACGCTATCAGGGCAAATGGAGCCCATCAATGCTTGCAGACTATTGCTGGACAGTGACAAGAGATGCTCCATTTAATGAATACAAGAGACAAGCCAAGAAGCGCCGAGTAGACACTGAATAGGACTAAACTATGTACAGAATAGTTTTTTGCCTTTTGTTTCATAATAAATTTTATTTATATAACCCTTTTGCTGATTTTTAAAGTGTTACATAAACAGGACAGGTGAAATATTATCATGTAAAGAAAGCAACCATAAACACATGAAAAGACCTAGGTTTACAATTTATGATTAAAACTCTACTATCTACACAATATACATAGACATAAAATGTAAAAACTTAAATATCTTAGAAACAGTAGCCAGTTGTTTTAATTGTCATATTTGAATTCAGCACATCAAAATACATAATAAATAGCACATTTTATCTCTGAAGCAGACGACTTCTCAAAAATTGTAGACCAGTGTAACAGCTCCACCAAGGTCAACAGAATTACAGAGCAGACACCCAGAAGTCACTTAGTATCAGAAGGAAACCAAATTATTTTGAAAGCTTTCCATAAAGGCATTAGCATCCCTGAGTGCTATAAGAGGCAAGAATATAGAACAAATGACTTATCATCATGCTCCTATTATGCCTCTGGCATTTAGGGCAGTGACAAAGCTCCTCCATTCCTGTCTGTTTCTGGCAAGTCTTTCAATGGTTCCCCAGTTGTGCCCCAGGTTTTTCAGCTCGGTTTCCACCGCTCTTCGCCATGTTGTTTTCAGGTGTCCATCTTATTGCTACTCTGGTGATGGAATCAGTTGCCATCCGAAGCACATTACCGATCCATCTCCAATGCCTCCTGGCAACGATGGTGCTCAGATCCTTTTGGCTGCACTGTGTCAATAGATCTTGGTTTGAGATTGTTCTGGGCCAAAAAATACAGAGAATTTTTCTGAGGCAGGTTGTATGGAATGAAGATATTTGGATATGTCATACTTTCTGATGCCACTGCATTCTGCACTATAAAGTAGTGTTGAAAGCACGCAGCTCTGATAAATCTTAAATTTGGTTTTGATGTTGTATTTTGATAATTTCCAGACTGTATTTAAGCTCCTGAAGGTGTTCCTAGCTTTACTGATTTTGTTCCGGATGTCCTGGCTTGTTCCACCATCCTGGCTGATGGTGCTGCCCAAGTACGTGAATGTTTCTGCATTGGTGAGAACATAATCCTCTATTCGTACTGGTGATGGTGAGGCAATATTAAAGGTCATGATATCTGTCTTATTGTGGTTGATTTTCAGTCCAATTTGCTGGCCGAATGTGTTGAGTTGAGTTGTTTTTTCTTGTATATGGTGTTGGGTATGTGACAGGAGAGTGACATCATCTGTGAAGTCCAGGTCTTCAAAGGATGAAAAGAGTGTCCATTTAATGCCTCTTGGCATATCTTTTGTTGTAAGCTGCATTACCCAGTCAATAGCAATGTTGAAGAGAATTGCATACATGACACAACCCTGACGTAATCCTGTTCTGACTTCAAGACTAAGCTCACTGTGATCAACACTACATGTAAAGTTGAAATAGAAGCTTTTGACAATGTTGATTATACGGAAAGGAATTCAATATGCCTGCAGAATGTGCCATAGGCTGGTCCTGTGAATGCTATCAAAAGCCTTATCAAGTCTATGCAATTTATGTAGAGTTGCCGTTGCCATTGCCATTCTAAGCACTGTTCTATTATGTTTCGTAGAGCGAAGATCTGGTCTGTGCATCCACACCCTTTCCGAAAACCAGCTTGCAGTAAAATGACTTGTAGTAAAAGTATAAACCAACTTTAACACCACATAAATTTTATGAACAAATTCTGCTAAAAATACACAGAGCACAAGTACCTTGTGAATAGAAAAAAATATGAATTTCTAGCCCTTAAAATTCTGAAGACAATCTACTAAATATGCATCAATGTAAAATGATGCAGAGCTGTCTTTCTAATTCTTCAAAAAGACAGCTCTAGCACCTCTGCTGATGCTAACAGGCAGAAGCCCCTGTAACGTGTGGCAGCATTAGTTTATTCTAGCACTACAAAATACCCTGAATTCTCCCATACCCACACAAATATGGCTTGTAGCTGAAAATACTCAATGGAGGTAGTTTAATTACCTTACTTCATTTTCAAGAATGGGTTTTTTATCTTGCTCTCCAGGTGCCCCAGCCCCATACCCTGAAACTCAATTTGTACTATGTTGTACAAGTGGTCCAGCTAATCCTTTTCCCTACCATACAGGGCCAAAGTGGGGAGGGAAGACGAGAACTTGTAGCTATCTTCAGATACTCATCTTCTGGCTCTGTAGGCATCAAGCTATTATGCTGTTCTCCAGATATTCTAGCTCACCACAATACGCTTCTGGTTCTCTTCATCTACTGACAGCAAGCTGAACTCTGGCTCTGGCTCCCTGATCCCTGGCTGCTTGAGCGTGGAACAGCTCAGGGAACAAACATGGCAAAACATTGCAGGGAGACAAAACAAATGGCCAGACATTGGCTGCAGCAAAATGGCAAATTCTGTGTCACCTTGGAAAAATGCCAAATTCAGTACCTAAAGAGTCCATGTGATTCTAACTGAAATGAATGGGACAGGCCACAACTCTTAAGCTATTATTTCAGGCTTTGCCAACAGATGCAGGCTTCACTGTATTGGTTCACAAATCAGTTCATATTCTCAATATTATTTCCACAACCCTTCAAGACTAGAAACATTAAAAAAGAAAAAAACAATTCTGGGAAAAGGAGTGAATTCTGAGGGAAATTCAGCATCTGCAGAATAAACAGGGCCCTGATGATAGGTACAACAGCGGGAAATTAAGATGACTGGTCCATTTCACTATTATTCAGAATCCTGGGGAGAGCAGTGAAATGGGCAAAGAACCATCATATCAAATTAAATACTGGTTAGGAAAGCTATGAACAGCAGCAAACAATCAGCTGAATTACTCCCTGGGGAGGACCACTCAACATGTATGAAGGCAGGGAGAAAAGCACAGTGGGCACAGGAGACACAGCAGCAGTCAGGAAGTGAGGCTATTCTTCTCACAAGTCTGCTAAAAAGTGTAAAAAGTACAAACTGTGTGATCTTCATTAGGATTTTACTTGAGTTAAGAACACCCTTTTTACCCTGGTGAAGGCAATGCCTTTCATACCAGCTGATCTTTGCAGAATGTTCTAAGAAGACTCTGATCACTTCTAGAATTGGTTTATCTGCAGCAGAATGTTTCACTGATATAATAGTTGATATATAACAGTGGTTCTCAACCTATTTACCATTGTAGGCCACATATGCAGCTCTCTCTGTGTTCTGTGGGCCACATCCACGCAATATAGATACTACCATTATGGCCCTGACGATGTCATGTGGACCACAGCTGTGTGCTGATTGGGCCATGGGTTGAGAACCACTGATTTAGATGCTTTTAAAGGAACTGAAACTTAGAGGGGGTGAGAGGGGGAAGAGAAGAATGGCAATGATGCATCTTCTACAATTGGTCGGTGCTAAAGATAAATCCTAAGAGCACTTCTCACATCTAGCTGGTGCTACACTTTCACATATTTGAGGCTTGAAATAAAAATTGAAGGAAGAATGGTCTCCTGTGGATGTATGAAAGAACTTACCTTGATAACAAACAAACCTAAAGTACAAAGAAATGAAGGTTACTTACTAGTAAATGAAGGTTGATTATCTGTAACCAGAGTTCTTCGCATATTCACACTTACAGATATATTCACACTTACAGGCACTACGCCACCTGGTAGCACTTTACGGCAGAACCTTTCCCAAGCAGTGCCTACTGGAGTACAGGTACACACACTCCTAACCCTCCACTCAGTGTCTCTGAATGTTCCCAAGGTGAGACTATAAAAGGGGGCGCTGCACCCTCTACCACCTCAACTGCTTTCACTGCCAACCCAGATGACCACGATAGATCTCTGAGAAAGAGGGGAAGGTGGGAGGGAAGCATGAATATGCAGAGTCATTTCAAAGAACTCTGGTTACAAGTAAGTAACCTTCATTTCTTCTTTGAATGGCGCTGCATATTCCCACTTACGGGTAGTTTGAAACATAGTGCTGAAAACCCTGGAGGTGAGATCAGAGTCCTAACTGAATAGTGATTGTAACACTGCTCTGCCAAATGTGGCATCCACTCTAGAAGCAAGATCCAGCACATAATGTTTAGTAAATGAATACACTGACTTCCATGTAGTACCCTTGCAAGTTTCCCTCATTAACCATTGCATCGTTTTAACCCATCTTGAAACAGTCTGAGTGGACACACTATAAACCATATGATTCTTAGCATAAGAAACAGTCTAGATGACTTCCTAAAACGCCTAATTCTATCTAAGTAGTAAGCAAGAGCTCTCTTAGCATCTATAAGAATGTAATGCAAACTCAACATTACTAAGCATGAGGTTTGGGAAAGAAAACCAGTAAATTAACTGTATGATCGAGTGAAACTGAGGTATTATTTTTGGTAAAAACCTGGGATCAGGTCTAAGAACCACTTTTTCTTTATGAAAATTATTAAATGGCGGGTCAGCCATCAGGACATGCAATTCACTCATCATTCTGGCTGATGCAACAACGGTGATGAAGACAACTTTAATAGTTGAATAAAATAATGAACGCTCTGCCATGTGTTTGAACGGTGACCTCATAAGCCTAGACAACAATACCAAGTTAAGGTCTCAAGAAGTGACAGGATCCCTTAGAGGAGGATATATGTTAGATCAGGGTTTCTCACAACAAAATTTTTGGTGGCCTCAGAGTGTGGCCACCAACTCTGGTTGGTGCCCACTCTGACAAATTTTCCTAAAATACTTAATTAACTTCGGGGAAAACAAATAAATATGCACATATACACATCCAAATCATTGTAATTTATGTATGTAAGGGTTTTTTTTGCAGACTCAAAAATAATGTACAGTTGTATTTTGGTGCCCCCGCTGCCTCCCCCCCCCCCCCCTCAATCGCCTCTAGCCCCACCGCCTTCCCTACCCGCCCCCCCCCATCCCCCAGCCCCTGCCTCCCCACCCCCCACCCCGGAGGAAGCCAGGGAGGTGGGTCTGAAGCCCACCCCTGGACTCCCGCAGCTGAAGGGGGGGCAGATCCTGAAGCCCTCCCCCAGAGCATTGTCTTGACTGCAAATGGGAAAAGATATCTTGAACTATTTGATCCTTCAAGAACCACTCATGAATTTGAGAACTGTCCCCTCAGAGACAGTCGGCTAACACAGTGCTTTCCACTTCTAAATGCAGGGCCACCAGATAGATGTCGTGCAGAATACATCAATCCCATTGTCTGACCGCTTCAGCACATAACTAGAACAAGTGAGCTCCCTTTTGTGTGTTCACGTAATACAAAGCGGTCATATTTTCTGTTGTCATGTGGACCATACTCCCTTGTATATAAGGGAGGGACGATCTGCGAGACAGAACGATAGCTCTTAATTCCAACACACTGGTGTGTATGGTCCTTTCTTGGAAAGTCCAATGGCCCTGAATGTAAACTGAGTCAAATGGTCTCCCCATCCCATGCTGGATGCCTCTCACATTATCATAATCAATGGGGAAGGGGGGTTGAATAGCACACCTTGGAAAACATTCAATCTGTTCGTCTACCATCTCAGTGAATCCAGAACATCCTGAGGCATGTTGACAAATATGACAACTGTCTTGATTAGGCGTGTAAACTCATGACAACCAATGCTACATTGTCTGCATTCTTAAATGAGCAAAAGCAGTCATGTAATTGGTAGCTGCCATTAACCCCATGAGTCCCAAGAAGAGGATCATCCTCTGGTAATGACAGACTTAAAGTTGGGAAATCATGTCTTATATTTTTAGAAACCTCTCTTCTGGAATAAAAGCTCTTCCTGCCACTGAGTCCAGTATGGAACCTATAAAGGGAATCCTCTGAGTCAGGCAGAGATTTGACTTTTTGATATTGAGAAGCCACCTGTGATGGGGTGGAACTCATCACTCTGGCATCTGTTGCCAGGTGTCATAGGATTTAGCTCTTCTGACCAGTGCATCCTCTTCTGGTGATGCCTCATCACCGTCACTTCTGCTCTGGGACCCACATCACTCCCAGGATCGCAGGGTCCTCTTCAGTGACACAGCCCTCCAGCTGTGCCTCACTCTGTGCTCCCCCATTCCAGGGGGCCTGCAGTCCGCTATCCAGCCACTTCCCTCAGTGGCAACTACAGCCCACTGTCTGGCCCACTTCCTCGGTGGCAAAGGGGGGAGGGGAACCCAGGCCCATCCACTACTGCAGGTCCCAGCCCAGGAACCTGTAGACGGCCGCTGCTTGTGGCGCCCCCTCCAACTCTTCAGTAGGTTGCCCTGGGCCACTTCCCCACACCCCCGGCACCCTTGTATTGGAAATGGCATTCGGCTACCATGAACCTCAGGTATTTTTGATGACTGTGCCAAACAGAGATATGAGTGAGGAAATTATGGAGCCCAATGTTAACATTCTAAACTGGAATTTTTTGATATACTTGTTTAAACTCCTTAAATCAAAATATTGAACGTAAACCCCCATCTTTTTCTGTATTGGAAAATATCTTAAATAGAATCCGTGACTCCAAAGACATTAGTGTACCTCCTCGATAGCTCCTATCTGCAGTGCCTTGTGAACATCTATAAGTAAAAATCACCTCATAAGATGAGTCCCTAAAAAGAAAAGGACGGGAGAATTGGAAAAGGGCAGTTGTTTCAATTGAATGGCACAGCCTTTTTCTATAATTTTCAGTATCCGTGTGTCTGATGTAATTCGCATTAATTCGTAATAACAGCATTCATTGATTGGTCCACAACTCTCAAGCGTTGCCATCAAGTCTGTGGCCTGGTGTTCGCTGAAGATGAAGAGGGAATTGGTTGCTTCATCCCAGGTCTAGATCTGAAAAACCTCTTCTTCTGTTGAGACTGAAATTAAGTCTGCGGTTGCTGGTGTCATTGTGGATGCCTCTGGATAGAGAAAAATATGATGATGACAACTGCAGGTAATACTATCTCTGGTATCTAAAGGATGAAGCAGAAGGCTCCTCCTGGTCCATGGACACAGACTGTGATGCCCCGGGTCTTGAATTGAGGCCTGAAAGTTCCCAGACAGCTGCTGTATCCTGGCTTCCACCCAATATCTGCTGAAAGCTGGTGGATCAAGAAGCTAGGAGCACTGTAACCTCAGCCAATTGGGAGCCCCAAATGGAGAACTGCCCGGCTCTAACAATTGGTTCAACCACACTATTTAAGTCAGGAGGCAGCACAGGAAGTTTGTCCAAGCAACAAGGTGATTTCCTGTTGTGCCTGCCTCCTGCACGAACCCTGTTCTTAATTCTGCTCTATTTCTGCCTCACCTCTGCCTTTTCTCTTGTTCCCACTGTGCTCCTGCTCTGTGCTTGATCCTTGCCTCTCTTCCAGTTCCTGCCTCCAATCATTAATTACCAATCCTGGCTCCGACCGCAGCCTTTGACTTCAGACCCTGATTCTGACTTGCCCCTTGGCTGTGGCCTTTGGTATCTCACCTCTGCTCTGACATTTGGCTTTGATTTCTGGTTCTGACTTGATCCCTGGCTCTGGTAATTGGCAGTTGATTCTGCTGCTGACTTTTAGGCTACGTCTTCACTACCCGCCTGAATCAGCGGGTAGAAATCGATCTCTCGGGGATCGAATTATCGCGTCTCGTTGGGACACAACAATCGATCCCCGAATCGACGCTTGTACTCCACCAGCGCAGGTAGGAGTAAGCGCCATCGATGGGGGAGCGGCAGAGGTCGATTTGCCGCCGTCCTCACAGCGGGGTAAGTCGGCTCGGATACGTCGAATTCAGCTACGCTATTCGTGTAGCTGAATTTGCGTATCTTAAATCGACACCCCCGTAGTGAGGACGTAGCCTTAGCTTCATTCCCCAACCTGGACACCTACTCTGCTCACCAGATCTGACTCCTGGGCCAGACCACCTACATCCCAGTCCATAACACAGACCCAGAGAGCAAGCCTATGTAGCCGTCTTTATTTTTTCCAAGAAATGGTCTTAGAACTGAAAAAATCATCCCCTGCAACAGAGACATCTTCCACTTGAACTCTGATGTCCGCTGCCAATGAAGGTAACAGGCTACATACATGCCTACTCAATGAGACTACAAACGCCAAACCTCTGTTAGAAGAGTCTGAAGCATCAAATGATACCCCAAGGGCATACTTTGACACATTCTGCCCTTCTGTGAGAAGAGTATTAGCTTATCTTCATTTGCCCACTGGCAAATGCTGCAAGAATACAGCCATCTTCTCCCACAGATGGAAATGATAATGGGTCATTACTACCTGATAATTATCCACTCTAACACCCAGAAAAGAGGAATAAAACACCTTTCTCCCTAGTGCATCAGTCTTCCCCATTCTCTATCTGTTGGGGTAGAAGTGAGCCTGGCCAGATCTAAACCTTTCTGGAGGTAGCTCCCAAATACAGGGTGGGAGGTCTCCTCCAGAGTCACCAAAGGTAAATTCAATGCAGCTACCATAAGATCATGGAACTGTAACGCATTCTCAGAAGGAGAGGAGGCTGAAGCCACACCCACATGCTCATCAGGTAACAAGTCTGGACTGAAATCTGCATCCAGTTATTCCTGTTCAAAAAGAGGAGCCAGTTCTTCCTCGCCTTCCTCAAATATTCTGTCCAATACCACTGTCTGCACCAATGGATCCAGAGAAACCACATCCAAGGACTGGTGAGCTACCAGATCCTTATCAGAGGAAACTTCGTATCTCCATCTATAAGGAGGATAATCAAAAAACTGTTGTGGCTGAACCCAATAGGGCCACAAAGACCATGGCTGCTAGTCTTTCCAGTAGGTGGGATCTGGGAATATATCCATGGGAGGAACAGCAAAGAGCATAATCCAGGATGACATAGGTCTCCTGACTTTTCCTCTATTCTCTGCAGACAAATGCAACCTCAGAAGAGGATGATGGAGAGATACAAAGGATGAGAAAGATTTGCATGGAGACTGTAAGCTCTCAATGGTGATACCAGAGCATGAATATCAACCTCAGGGCAGACAGTTAAAAACCAGGGCACAAACCCCAAATTGGATGCAAGTGCTCAACTTCGATTTCACCAACCAGCTGCGCCACATGCAAACGCCTCAGGCAGTTAAACAGCTTTTAACATGGAGTCACAGACAGTTCTCTTGGGTACTCCAATCTGTCTTGCAATCCTGGTGAGAGTATCTGTGTGACAGATGGCACCATACACCAAAATTCACAGTAATATTCAGGTTACTACTTATCCCAAAGGACCAGTCACTTACCCCAGGTCAATTGTGCTTTAGCTCTCACACCAAAGACAACACTTGTAGTGAATCCCATAGTAAACTATATGAAGATTTATTAAACAGGAAAAGGAAATTAGAGAGTTATTTACAAGGTTAGAGTAAGCAGACACTGGAATGAGTTATCTTAGGTTTCAAAAGGTAATATAGGCTTTTATATTCAGCAACCTCTATTTGACCTTTAGGGTTTATCCAGACAAGAAGTTGGGGGATCTCTTGTTTATGCTTAGAAACACCTTGCCGCCCCCACCCCCACCCCGCAGAGTCCAAACAGCATAGATATCCTATTTCCTTCTGTTGGGGGCTTTTTTATCCCCCCCTCTTGTCAAGTACTCTGAGCTACAAACTCGGCAGATGGGAGCACTCCACTTGCATGACTTGTCTTCACAAGGGCAGAACAGAAGGAGTCTTTAGTCCTTTAGCTGATGGTTTCTCAATCCAGATGCAGGACATTTCCAACTGTAAGATCCAACTAGAGCCCGTCTGTTATAATGGATCTTCTCTTTCAGGAGGGACATAATTTCTGCACATTAATTAAGGTCCCTCTCCTATATGGCAATTCATACAGTCAGAGGCTCATACTACAACCACTCAAATATTACATTACAATATGGAAGATGGACATTACAAATAAGAATAATGCATGCAGCAACTCACAAGCATTAATACTAAATATTTTCTTATCAGTATAATCCTATTTCATCAATATTAACTCATGTGAGCCAGACAGATTACAACTATGTATCTGTCTGTGTCCAGCTGAGATATGGGAACCTTGCATGAGCTGGCACCTGGCCAGTGTCACAGAGACCCTGTAGGAGTCTTGGGAGGAGACACAGAAAAGTCCAGAAACAGACTAACAATCTACTCTACTCTCCTGAAACTGGAAACAATCTTCTGGTTCAAATTCAGCTTCTCAGCATTGAACCCTTCATTTCTACATGGAGTGCTCAACTGGATATGCAGTCAATGCTCATGTGTATTAGCTATGGCCAGCAAGAAGTAGTCATTCTGCATCAAGTAGAATGAAAGGAATACAGACAGATTCAGGGTAACCTTTGGTGGGAGACAAGCAAGATGTTCTACTTGAGCAAGCACACAAGAAAAAAATCATACCTACAAAACTACATCCAAGTGACTGTATGCATGGGATTGACCAGACAGCAGAACAATGCAGAGAGCAATTCAAGTGGCTTAAGAGACTACTGCAAAATCAAGGGTGCTAATGGGGAACAACACATCTTCATGCCTCATTTATGACGAATTCAACCAGGTACTGGGAACTGCAGCAGGCGCTGACTCCACAGTGGTGTATGACAACTAGCGGAATGGGAATAGTGACCTTAAACATCCTTCCTTCTCCTCCTCCCCTCCCTGGCACCACCAGAGAAGAGTCAGCCAGATGTAGGGCAAAAAGTGATCCTGTAACTGAGGCCAGTTACCGAAGATGCTATGCTGCTGGAGCATCTACAGCACATTACTCAAAGGAGCAATTTAGCAGCAGCTCTGGAGGAGGGTCTGCCTGCTGAAGAAACAGCACCAGAACAAGCTCCTGAGCCTGGTAAGTTTCTACCACCATGTTTGTGTTTAATAATATGTGGCTGGAAGGGATTCCCAGCTTATGGGCTATTAAGTTATTAATTCAAGCCAAGGTTTTCTGTGCTTCTGTTCAGTGTGAAACCCACGCCATTCCCCTAGTGCCCCCGCTTCCCTCTCCTCCTGCCATGAGGGATTCAAAATGGATACCGTGAAATGTTCAAGAAGTTAACAAGAAATTTTTTTATTACTTACTGATCATTATGAGTTTGGGTTGGGGCTATTAATTGTGGAACTCCATATGCCCCAAACATCTAATCCAGCACACTTTATACACTGGTGATGCCCACATTGTCCCAGACTGCCTGTGAACCGACTCCCCAAAAATCCTGGCTGCTATGATTCCACACAGAATCGGAACATATATTTTGTCCATTGCTGGCTTTAATATACGAGTCCAAATTACAGCGGAGGGTGGCAGTCTGTCTGTTAGGAGTCCCCATGACCGATTGATTCAGTTGTATACATGGAAGCAGGGTGTTGTAAAGAGACTGTACTGCATCTCCATGATAAATCAGCATCTTGTTGATTTTTTCACAAATTTTCACTGATGATTAGTGAGGAAAGCAAATTTCTCACAGAGTAGGAACTCCAGCACCTCAGTTATACTCCAAGGCAGGAAATATTTATTAGGGCCACCTCCAAAACTCACAAGCCCACTCCACTCAGTGATGTGGTTGGTTGCTAGATGCCTAAATATGTCCTTAGCATGCACAGATGGCTGTCCTCCACTGACTTGAAACAGAAGTTCACATTTTCACTCTGGGACCTCCAGAATATCAATGTTCTTCAAAAACTGCCCTCCCTGGCTGGATTGAAAAACCATAGATAGTATTGAGAGCAGTCATAAGTTCCCTACCCCCAGGAAATATGAAGGGGATACAGAAATAATTTCCATAAACTTTTTTGTGTGCCTTACGATGGATGATGTGTGATCATTTTCAGTACTTCTCCAAAGAATGTCTGAAATAGACAGTGTTTTTGTGTGACTAGAATACAGCCCACTGATAAACAGTAGAATTTTTTGACCTTGATTTAAAGCAGCCCCCTTTCATAGAATGGGAAATGTAAACTAAAAGAGCAATGTTCTATTTCTCCTTTCAAGGGCCTTCCATCTCCACAGGACAACCCCATGGCAGTAGGAGCTTGGGGGTGCAGACCAGACTACTGAAATAAAAGTATGAGAGATGAGCTGATGGGAGAGCTACTAGATAAAACTAATTGGAAGATAGGTTTCAGAAGGACCAAATGGATTATCAAAAAGATAAGTAAGGTTGGAAAGAAAGACAGAGGCTGCACAGAGCAAGAAGAAACTGGCAAACAGATTCAGAGAGCATGACCACAGGTTGAGGGAGCAAGACAGAGCAGAGGAGAAGGAGATGTTCTGGCAATTACTTATGCTCATGACTACAAGATTGCAGGCTCCAGTGCCACCTTCAACTCCTGCTCCTGCTCCATGGCTTGAATCCCCCCCTCACAATCATGCCCTGCAGAGTATGCATCCTTTGGACAATTAAGGGGTTGGATGGACCATGTCACAGGCAATGAACACAGCACATGGAACGGTGAAAAGTATCCTGTGCATTCATCTGCTCCAGTCATGTCACAGCCCACATGTTCAAAACACAGCAGAAAGATCAAAGGGAACAGAAGAACAGGGGGACACAAGAATAGCTGAACTTGTCATTTGGGGGCACATGGACCTTTAGCTGTGTGAGGAGTTTGTTTATTGCACTGCATGCTTTGATGGCAGATGGTCTGCCTGATTCTTACAGTATCTTGCGTAAACATCATGTTGAATTAACACCAACTTTATTGAATATCATATGCCCATTCTCAATAACTTAACAGTAATAATAAAAAACTTACAAATTTTCATCATAGTAATCCACAAACCGTGAGTTGCAGTACACTGCCAGTTTTATAAAATGCATAATACATCTCTATAAATTACATGGAAGTATTTAAAAAATTCATTATACCAACACATTTATAAAAATTATCACACAGCTGTCCCATATCCATACACAGCACAATCTCAAATACCAGTTCATTCCCCCACTTCCCCCACACACTCTGGACTGTGCAAACCCATTATGTGGGCACACAAAGCACCTCTGACTTCTGTTGGATCCAGCACTAGCCTTGACAGGTGCAGTTTCTCGTTGCATGTATACCAATTCAGGTATCGGGCAGTGTATTGAGACCACTCCTGGAAAAAAAAGTTCCCCTTTTCCTCACAGACATTGCGAAGAACACAGCAGACCACAATAACGTGGACTGCACTGGCAACACTGGCATCCAAATGGTTTTGAAGGGAGCAATAACCGGATTTCAATCTGCCATATGCAGGGTCCCCTAGGGGGACAGTAGGTACAGTGACTCCATTTATAACCACATCATTCAGTGGGAAAAAAGTGTGCCCATTTGTCCATGAAGGTATAGCCCTGATCTCTGGAACACTCTGGTATCATACACTCGGCCACTGCATCCCACATTTTTATCCATGAATCTGCCCCTGTAGTTGACCAGGGCCTGCATAACGATGGACCAGTATCTACCAAGGTTTATGTACTCGTGTGCTCCTTGCAGTGGACAATCTATAGGAACATGAGTCCCATCACGGCAGTTTGGAAAGCCAATTCACTTTGGAAAGGCAGCAATTATTTCAAGAACATTTCTTATGCCTATCTTCTTTGGGGCAAATCACAGTCCTGATTGCCTCAGAAACCTCTGCCACAACAACTCCCACAGTTTAATTGCCAACTCCAAACTGGTTAGCCATGGACCTGTAGCAGTATGGGTAGCCAGTGTTCAGATGGCTATAGCAACTCACTTCTGGACCAACATACTTAGTGCTAGAGGACAGGGACTAGCTGGTCACAAACATCATTCAGCGACATCATTCATGAAATGTTCTGGACCCACTATTGGTCATCCCAGGTCCACATGACAATGTGATCACCCCAGTATGTAGTTGGGGCCCTGCTCCAGAAGCGCCAGTCTACACAGGGTAAATCTGACACTAAGGCGACAGGTATGAGCTACACCACCTGGGTCACAGCTGGCATGTCAGTATCTCCCTCAGACAAGTGCATTTGGCAAAACTGCCAATGAAATATCCACCAGTGTCTCGCAGATGCTCCGCCTGATTCCCAAAACAGAACCGAGCATGAGGTAGAGAGCAGTTCTTACAAGGGGTCGGGACCCATATTGGCTCTGGCTGCTGGAGCGTGCAGACACAAAATGGTTCCACTGGATGTGTTCACGGGCTAAACCCACCTAAAATACTTCTGCTCAACTCCCCCGGAACGGACAAGTTCTCCCACAACCCACTACAAAATAAGCCTTAGAGCAGCTTCAGCTGGCAAGGGTGCTTGGAGCCCTGCGATATGATAGTATATGCCCACAGAAGCTGAAGTTCTGACTCGGGTATGCATACTGCAGTATGGACCTTCCAGCATGAATGTGAAACCCAGGTTTCCACTGTAGTGTGGACATTCAAGCAGAGGCTTGGAAACACCAAGTTCACAAGCCCAGGTCCCACAGACCCAGACTTAATGTGCAGTGTAGACATACTCTAAAATTCATGAGTTTATAATTAGGACTTTGTGGAAGAGGAGGAAGTGGGAGGGAAGTGTGAACATGCAGAGCCCATCTCAAAGAGAGGTTACTTATTTATACAGTAACTGGAGTTACAGATATTTTGCCACTCTGGCTGCTCCACTTCAAAGTGTACATGTGTGAAATCTTGCCAAAGACAAGGACTCCGAAGTAGAGGGGAAGGACCACGGTAGTGGAGCACTCATAGGGACAAAACATCAAAGAACTCTGGTTACTGTACAAATAAGTAACCTCTCCTTTTCTGAGAAATTGTCCCTATGGAAGTTCCACTTCAGATGACTTCCAAGCAGTGCCCAAACTGTAGGGCTGGGCACTGAGGAGTCATATCTAATATAGATTGAAGAACTATTGTCCCAAACACTGCATCTGCTCTGAAAATATATACAATGGCAGAAATAGTGAAAGCCAACCAGGTGGCAGCTTTACAAACCATCTTGAGGTGGATGTTATTAAGCAAGGCAATAGAGGTGGACTGTGTTATGGCAGCATGAGCAGTCACCTGGGGGGCGGGGAGGGGGGGATACACACTAGCTACCTTGTAGCAGGACAAATGCATCCTGACACCCATTTAGATAGTCTTTGGATGGAAACAGGGGTTTCCTTTCATTCTTTCGGCAAAGGAACCAAGAAGTCTCAGGGAGGTCCTGAAGGATCTAGTTCTTTCCAGGTAGAATATGAAGGCCCTTCTAATGTCCAGAGTGTATAGAACAGCTTCTTCCCTAGAGTTGTATGGTTTAGGGTAGAAGATTGACAATTGTATGTCTTGATTAACACACAGGACAGATGAGATCTTGGGTAGAAAACAAAGATGGGGGCAAAGAGTCACTTTGTCCCAGAAGAACATGATGTAGAGTGAATCTCCCAGTAGGGCTCCCAATTCCTCTACTCTGCTAGTGAACATGATGGCTATATGAAAGGATGCTTTAAAAGGCAAATGAAGAAATCAGCAATTTGCTAGGAGCTCAAAGGGGGTCTCCCTGATTAAGGTCCCAAGTTGGTGTAGACTCTGACATGTGGGAAGAGGTTGGCCAGGCCTCTAATGAACCTAGAAGTCATGGGATTGGTAAACACTGAGACTCAACATGAGTGGAAGGCTGGTAACAGCTTACAGACAGCTCAGTGATAAACCCAAGATCTTTAAATTCAACAGGTTGTAAAGTATGTGAGTTAGGTGCAAATTGTTGAACACAACCAGCATGCACCTGGAGTGGAAATGCTTCCAATTTTGCAGGCAAGTCTTTCTTGTGGATGGTCCCCTACTACTCAATAGTAAGTGCCACAATTCAAATTCCTACACCCAAAAACCATCCAAGAGCCAGGCTTTGAGATGTAGGCAGGTTAGGGTGAATAGTTTTCCCTGAATCTTGAGTCAATAAGTCTGTTGTCAGAGGCAAGAAAAAAGGTGGGCAAAGTGACAGGCGAATCAGGTCTGGGTACCATATCTGCCTCGACCAGGCTGGCACTATCAGCCACCCCAGCTCTGTTTTATCTTCTGCAGGACTGAGAACCAACTGGAGAGGTGGGGGGAGGGAAAACATGCATACAGCAGCGCTTATGGCCAAAGAATGAGGAAGACATCTCTCAGGGAATTTTGACCACAAACTCCCATTGAGCAGAACTTCAACATTTCTTGTTGGACGCTGTCGCAAAGAGATTTATCTCTGGGAAGCCCCAGATCAGAATATTTCTCATAGGATTAGACTGGTAAGCTCTCATTCCTGGCCCTGACAAAAATGCCTGATCAGCATGTCTGTTAATGTTTTGCAGACCAGGTAGGTATGCCACTGAGATGTTGATCTGCTAAGATATGCACTAATTCCACAGTTTACTCCTGGGAGAATTCTGTGCTACTATGCATGCGCAGAATTCACGTCAACTGAAGATTTCTTTGCTTCCCCATAGAAAAATGACTTTCTGATGGGAAGCAAAGGGAAGCCACAAGAGGTCACCACATAAAATAAATAGGCAGCAGGTTTAAAACAAACAAAAGGAAGTATTTTTTCACACAATGCACAGTCAACCTGTGGAACTCTTTGCCAAAGATATTGTGAAGGCCAAGACTATAATAGGGTTCAAAAAAGAACTGGATAAGTTCAGGGAGAATAGGACCCTCAATGACTATTCTCCAGGATGGGCAGGGATACAAAATTATGCTCTGAAGTGTCCCTAGCCTCGGTTTGCCAGAAGCTGGGAATGGGCAATGGGGGGATGTATCACTTGATGAGTACCTGCTCTGTTCATTCCCTTTGAAGCATCTGCCATTGGCCCAGTCGGAAGACAGGATACTGAGCTAGATGGACCATTGGTCTCACCCAGTATGGCCATTCTTATGAGCGGTCATACGCCCCTCCCCAGCAGCATGAATGCGTCATTTCTGGCACCCAGATCAATCAGCAGAGAGGTAAATCACTGCAGGAGGGCAGGGTGGGTCAGACCTACCCTCACCCCCATCCACCCAACCCCCATCCATCAATACTCGCCCATATCCAGGTGCCCCCACTAAGTCTTATCCCTCTGCACCCAGAATCCCCCCATATCCAAATCCCCATTCCGCCAAGCCTCACCCCCTGCATCTGAAGTTCGCACCCCTCACGCTGACCCCAACCCCACCCCAGCCGGTGGCTCCTATCATGCACCTGGTTCAGCTGCTAGTCCTGGCTGGAGAAGCAGCGTACTTCTCCTGCACGGAATGCCTGGGGCCCCACCCCTGCTTCCTGACCCCTGCCCCTATCATTCCTCAGCTGCAGGGGAGGGTCACACTGTATGGGGAGCTGCTCCCCCCATTTGCCCAACCCCTGTGCATCCAGACCTCTCCCCCATACCCAGAGCCCCCAGCCAAGCCCCACTCCCTCTATATCCGGACTCCCGCCCCTGCATCCTGCTGAGCACTACCACCTTGCATCTGGAGTCCCACCTCTGCACCCAAACCACCACACCCCACTGAGCACCCTGAACTCGAACCCGCACCCTGACAATCCCCACCCCCTATGCACCTGGACCACTCCATGCACCCCCACCTGAACTCCCACCCCACTAAGTCCCAACCAACTGCACCCAGACCCCCATCCCACCAAGCCCTACTCCGCAATACCCAGACTCCTCTGCTAAGCCCCATCGCCCCACACCCAGACCCCCCTGATGGGCCACAACCACCTTCACCTGGAACCCCATACAGAGTCCCAATGCCCCTGCAACTCATCTCCCCCACCACCACCACCAACCAAGACCCTGTGCATCCAGATCCCCCTACTGAGCCACCTGCATCCAGATTGCCCCACACAGAACCCTCTCACCCCACACTAGGATACTGCCAGTCTGAGCCTGTCCTCCCACATTTGACACAGGGCTGTTAATCCTGGTGAGTTGCTTCATTTGCTACTCAGAGAATTCTGCACTAAAAAATTAAAAATTCTGTGCACAATATTTTAAAATTCTGCAAATTTTATTTTTCAATAAATAAATGGGGAGTGGGCAGCACAGGCCACTGGCTGCATGAAGTTGGGAGCTCACCCTGCAGCCTCCCACACAACACAGACCCCTCCAGCAGGACTGCCCTTGCGCAGGGTCAGGGTCAGGTGCAGCCTCACGGCCAAGTCCGTGTCCAGGGGCAGGGGGTTTGGAGGGTGATCTCTCGCCTCCATACAGCCAATCACCTGGGATCTCCACTGCCATGCTGGAGCCTCCACATTCATTTATTGACAAATAAAATTTGCAGAATTTTAAAATACTGTGCGCAGAATTTTAAGTTTTTGAAGCAGAATTCCCATGGGAGTAACAGTTTTACTCCTTCTATGCATAAGGATAGCAATCTTGTGTACAGAAGCAGTAAAATACATGGTTGCTTTGTCAGTCACGATCTGACTTAACACTTGATTATGAGTAAGAAATGACCACACATGTGCTCTAAGGTCGATTAGATCAATGTGAAGGACAGACTCTTGATGGGTCCATTTGCCCTGTGTAGTAAGGCACCCCAGCCTATCAAGGAAGCATCTGTTATGGTCTCTGTGGTGAGTGGTTGATTGGGGTCCTATTCAACACAAGCTTTGTGAGGATCCTTCCATCAATTAAGAGACTTGCGGGCCTTTTGATTGTTCAGGTTGTGCTTTTTGGGTATATAGACAGTTCTGAGCCAGGCCTCAAGGCAACAGGAATGTAATCTGGCATGAGGTCTCACAGATATACATGCTATCATATGACCCAGCAGTTGTAGTCAGGTTCTTCCCATTATTTGGGGGCTTAACTGAAGGTGAGAAATAAGGTTGGACATTGTGACAAATCTGTCCATCAGCAGGTAAGCCTGGCAGCCATGGAGTTCAGGGTAACTTCTATGAATTAGATCCCTTGGATGGGTGTCAAAGTAAGCTTTTTCTATATTGAGATTTAGACCGTTGAGTGGAAAATGGCTAGGGCCTTGTTGACTGCCAACTGTACCTCAAGGTAGGTGTGACATACCAACCAGGGTATGATCCAGACTAAAGGGTAACCTGGGGTGCCCTTTACAATGCCTTGCTGCAGTTGCCTCCAGCTTGGATTGCTCACAAACCGCCTCCAGCATGTAAGTCAGTCCCAGCTACGTCTGTGTGTGTGCTGCAGCCAGCCCTTGGCTCTTACCAGCCTTTGTTATGCTGCAGAGTAACCCCAACACACACCCCAGTCCCAGATCGTCCCCCAGAAACCTATATCCTGTACTGCTCAACCCTCTCTTGGACAGTACAAAAATACTGAGTCCATTACTTCTTTAAGGAAATAATATGCACACGACTTGTTACGCCAAATGGAGTTACCTAGACCAGTGGTACTCAATCTATTTATCTTTGTGGGCCATATATGCAGATCTGTGCATGTTATGTGGGCCACATCCACAGAATATATAATACCAGTGCCCATGATATACAATAGGGGAGGGCAGTGAATCAACCAGTTTCTGTACAATAATCAGGATTGGAAAACGTGCAGGTGTGTGTTTCAGGGGGTAGGGGTAGAGGTGTCTATGATAATCCCATCTGAAATAAATATACCTACATTTGGTAGGGGCAGCACTTAAAGTGTACCCCTCAGTGACCAGACTCCATTTTTAATTCTTTTGTGCCAGGACTGTGATCCACTGCAACTCTGCCCACTTTAAGCCTTCCCTGAGCTGGGGCCACAAAACAGCTGCAGCATCAGCAGTGTGTCCTCCAGGCTGCTGTGCTGTAGTATAGCGGAGAGTGTGTGGCACACAGCAATTTTGTGCCCTGGACACCTCATACCTGGAACTTGTCTGAGGCAGGGGGCACAGCCCTGCTGGAGGCTGCCTACCTGTTATCTCTATATATGAATGAGCAGGCACTGACCTTTGGCTGGCAATAGTGACTGTGGAGGAGGTGCAGCTGGGATAGAAAGTATTGCTCCAATTAACTCAGTGCAGCAGGCACAAGGAGCATGCACTCAGCCCCATGTGGGGCTCAACACTGGGTCTCTCTCCAGGCCAAAGAGAGTCACTGCTGCAGCAGACATTAGAGCCCTTTAGCAGAGATTGCACATAAGGTGGAGAGGGCTCCTCCCCACCCTGCCTGCTGTGACTTCCCGGTTAGGCACATGTCCTTCAATGCCTGCTCCCACACACTCAGGGGCAGGGGTGATCCCACCCACCGATCCATGGGGGGGACCCTTGCTGGGAAGCTGCCCACAGGACAAAATTTCCACCCCGCACAAGCTGTTGCTTACAAATAATGGTACAAATTTTAAAGTAATGACTTATAGGGCAGCCTCCTGCTCTGGTTGTGAGCTCTGGGTCTAGACATGGCCAACAGGGGATGGGCAGGTGGGTGCTGTCTGCTGCAGGCAGCTTAGAGCACACTGCAGCCTGGAGCATGCACATCCCCCCCACAGGCAACATGCAGCTATGGCTAGTATGGAGGCACAAATGAAAGGTTTGGGGGGGAGGTCACATGCCCCCCATTTATCTGTACACCTCTGGTGCAGACACCCAGCAGTGAAGAGGCAGCATTCCCCATGACAGAGGCATTCTCAGTGTGTCTGTACAGCACGGGGAGGGAAGTAGCAACAGGCTGCCAAGCTGGCTGAGCTCTTCCCCTGCCACAGGGGGCTGCTTTGCCTGCCCTGCTAGCAGGGAGTGCTCCAAGTATGGCTCCATGGCACCGTCTCCCCCCTCAGCCAGCCCCAGCCGGGACCCAGGAGTGAGGTAATTGGCACAGCAATCTTGAATTTTTTTTAGCACACAGCTTAACCACAGCTGTGCGCTAACTGGGCCACAAGTGGCCCACGGGCCGCAGGCTGAGAACACTGACGTGAACACTTCAACTAGAATACGCTGGATTAGATAAAACAATAAAACAAGTTTATTAACTACAAAGAGAGAGATCTTAAGTGAGTACAGGTAATGAGGCATAAAAGTTAGATATGGTTACAAGATAAAACGCTTACTAACGTCTAATCTAACAAACTACATTAGATTCAAAGCAAAAGTTCTCACCACCTCCCTTCAGCAATCTCACTGACCAAACTCTTTAGATCAGAATCTCTCCCCCAGAGTCCAACAGCTGCTTCATCTTTTCAAGTGCAGTGAATGCAATGGGCAGAGAGAGAGAGAGAGAGAGAGAGAGAGAGAGATCTTGGGGTTTCTCCCTCCTTTTTATAATTTCCATCCCCCTCTTGAAAAAGATTTCCACCCAAGACCCAGAAGACACAGTCTATGTGGAAGGACATACCCTGATGGGTTTTTACACCTATTTAAACTTTCTTTGTTTTCCTTCCCTGCTTGATTACTCTGTTTACTGCTTAAGTACAACTTAAGGCAAGCACACAGACCTTCATTTCTTTAGGACAGACCCGCCTTCTGCTTGGCTGTGGGGTTTGGAACATGGTGTTAACATCACAGAGGGAAATCTTATAACTTCACATACAACATTGCCACACATTTTACCTGGACAATACTGACCAGCAAATTATGAGTTTTTAAATAATACCTCACAAGGCATACCTTGTACAAACATTACTGCAATAGCGTGTAGGGTGTGGACACAAGGGTATATTATGTCACAGCAGGATCAACCCTTGATGAGCCAGTTGTCCAGATATGGAAAGACCACTACTCCCAATTGACTTAGCTGGGCAGACAATAAAAAGGACCTTTGTAAACATTCTCAGGGCAGCCAAGAGGTCAAAAGGAAGCACTCCATACTGATAATGTCTATGGCTGACCACAAACCATAGAAAGCCTATGTGAGCTGGATGCATTACTACGTGAAAGTATACATCCTGAAGGTAAAGGTCCACATAGCAGTGTCCTGGATATAGAGCTAGTATTGTTGCTAAGGTTACCACCCTGAACCTCTGAGTTTGGATGAATGTGTTCAGAGTTCTGAGGTTCAAGATCAGTCTGCATACTCCTTTCTTCTTGGGCATCAAAAATATCTGGAGTCTAACCCTTTCTGGATGCAGAAGGGGGAATTAGTTCTATCAACCCCAGTTGCAGGATGGATTCCACTCTTGTCATCATTTTGTCCCACAATAATTATATTAGGCCAGGGGTAGGCAACCTTTCAGAAGTGGTGTGCCAAGTCTTCATTTATTCACTTTAACTTAAGGTTTCGTGTGCCGGTAATACATGTTAACGTTTTTTAGAAGGTCTCTCTCTATAAGTCTATATTATATAACTAAACTATTGTTGTATGTAAAGTAAACAAGGTTTTCAAAATGTTTAAGAAGCTTCCTTTAAAATAAAATTAAAATGCTGATCTTATGCTGCCAGCCTACTCAGCCCGCTTCCAGCCTGGGGTTCTGTTCACCTAAGCCTGCAGCAGGCTGAGCAGGGCGACTCGAGGTCAGGGCAGAGGGCTAGGGTGTGTGGTGGTGGTGCAGGGCAGAAGGCTGGGTGTTGGGGGGAGGTCAGGGCAGAGGGCTGGGGGATGTGTGGGAGTGCAGGGCAGAAGGATGGGTGTTGGGGGGAGGTGCAGGGCAGAGGGCCGGGGGGTGCAGGGTAGAAGGCTGGG